>NC_069505.1:69514813-69814813 GCF_027579735.1 Bombina bombina
AAATCTGGAAGAAACCTGCCCACATAATTCACAAGGCCCAATATTTGTCTCAGCTTGTGTACATCAGAAGGACTTTTCATCTGTTCAATAGCAAGGATTTTATCAGGGACCAGCTTGATGCAGTCTATGAGTAAGGCAGGAGCCGAAACATGTAAGATTGCTGCTGCTCAGGCTCATTCTGACCCATACTGCATGCTACCATTGCATTTTATCAACTTTCCTTTTTGGCAATAAACGTTAAGTTTTAAAAAAAATTCTGCTTGCCCAGCCTCGCCTTTTTTGTTTTTCTATTGATACCAGCTTGATGCCATCTCCATTGTTGATATGCCCAAAATAACATAACTTGAATTTTCTAAAATTGTATTTCTCTTTATTTAATTTCAGCCCAGACTCTCTAATGGTCTGCAGCACACAGCTCAATCGCTGATCATGATCTTCCAAAGTAGAGCCATACACTAAAATGTTGTCCATGGCGACTGCCGTGCCCTAGTGGTTCCTTAGGAGTGAACTCATCTTTCTTTGAAAGATTTCAGGAGCAGAGGATATCCCGAAGGGGAGTCTGCAGAAGAAAAACCAACCTACCGGTGATGAAGGAAGTCAGTTTGCAGCATTTTGTATCCAGCGGTATCTGCCAGAAGCCGCTGAAAGCATCCAGTGTAGAGAAGAACTCTCAGCAGCATTTATCTCTCTCTGTCTCTCCACTGCCTCATTCAGCCTTTTCAAGTCTATGCAGATGCGTACCTTACCATTCAGTTGCTTAAACAACCTTTTCAATAACTCCCATATTCGTCATGTACAGAAGTTCCTTCTCCACTTCAGGTATGAGCGGAAACGGAATTCGATGAGGAGTGGTAATGCTGTATGGGACTGCATTGCTTTTAAGTGATATTTGGACTGGTTTGCAATTCAGTAGGCCCAATACACCAAACATGTCTTCCGAAACCTTATTCACTCTGGCAACAAGGTCCAAACCACAGGCTGCTTTCCTGCTCAATAGGTTGTTAACACACTGACCTCTAGTTACATGTACCCACATGGTGAATTTGCTCTGCTTGTACTCTCAGCTGGCAATAAATTTCCCCGCACAATCAATGTGGCCACCAGGACTTTGAATTTTCATTGTAATTTTTGCCAGCTGAGGCTATCGAGGCAGTTTTATAAATGCTGCAAGGGACCTAACAGTGATGTCTGCTCCCATGTCAATCTTGAAGGCAACCTTGGCTCCCATTACAGTAAGGGTAACCCGCCAATCTTCATCTTAACTAGACCACTCAACAACAGACCCTACAAAGGACACTTCTTGACCCTCCTGGTCACTATCCACCTACATCTCCTTAATAGATTCGGTTTTACACACCACTTCAAAATGGCCCATTCGATAACACTTCCTACATCTTTTATCTTTAGCAGGGCATATGACATTCTGATCATGGGTACGGTTATACCGCGTGCAGAGAGCCTGCTGCACACATCCGGTTCCGGGTCTATCTTTTGCCCTTAGTCTACCGCTCACACTGTGCCTTTCACCTGCAGCTCCCCTGAACTGCTGCACTTCATCCACAATACTCTGACCTCAGATCAGCACTTTGCTTTTTCACCAGTTCACTCTGGCGGGCCATCCTAATTGCCCCATCTAACGTTAGTTCAACCTCCAACTGTAGCTTCAGTGAGACTTCAGCATCTGCAATTCCTATGACTATCCTGTCTCTGATTTGCTCTTCTTTAGCAACACCAAACTCACAGAATTCAGCTAGTTCATACAGGCAGCGCACAAATGACTCCACAGATTCTCCCACATTCTGAGCACATTTGTGAAAACAGGCCCTCTCATGAATCACATTTATTTTGGGTACGAAGTAAGCACTGAGTTTGTTCATAACTATTTCAAAGTCAAATTCTTCCCCTTCTTGGAATGTAAAGGCATTAAACACTGGCTCCACATCTTTCCCCATAGAGTATAAAAGAGAATTAACTTGTACTTCACCACTCTCCTTGTCCAGCTTGGAAGCAATCCAGAAGCGTTGAAACCGCTGATGCCATGTGGGCCAAGCTGCAGGCTGAGAGAAATCAAAAGGCTCAGGTGGGGGTAAACTTCAACATCATCATTACTCAGGAAACGCTGGCAAGAACTTCTGACACCATGTCATGAGATGCAGGACACAGCATAGAAGATACAATGCTATTTTATTGCAGAGCATAGAAGTATACAGCTTGTACAAGACATCTAACTTAGTAACTCCAACATAGACTATAATGGCTATAAGCCACACCCCCATCAGGTGACGTCACACTCCCTCTCTCATCGCATTCCTCTTTTCTTGTATTTTAAGCAAGCCAATCCTTTAAATATGCTCAGTTTCGGATGATCTTTTGCTGGCCTGTAGGCCCACTAATTGATGTAGTTCTTCCTCAGCAAATTTTTGGATTGCCATTTTATTCATGTTCTCTGGCAGGTCTATTAGCCCTAAGTTGTTGCGTCTGGCTCTGTTTTCCAATTCCTCTATCCTGCCATTTAGGTTGGAATTTTGAAATATAAGTTTTTCTTTTTCCTTCATGCTCTAGTTGAATATTTTTTGCTTCCAATATTCTTTGTTCCATTACAGTGAGTCTCTGTGTGATCTGTTCGATTTCCTGAATCACAGTTTCTAACCCTAGCTGGATCTTATTAATTTTAGTGGTTAAATTAGATAGCTGGGTAGCAATGGAGTCGGCTTCATTTACTTGTGTTACAGATTCATTCATGGACCTGTTGGCTAGATAATTGATTGTATGTTTTATAATGTTACTGTTAGAGATCCTTTTCTCCATATTGTTGAGCCATTTTTGTTGTAGTTAAGTATTTGTCCATCCAAGTATCAGTTCTCTCCTGATAGGAGCTGAAAAACTAAATCTTCTCTTGCCCCTTTTTAAGCTTTCAGTTTTCAACCCTTAATCAGGTTTTTTATTATTATTATTATTCTTTATTTATAAAGCACCAACAGATTCCTCAGCACTGCCCATGGGTACAAAGATAAAAGTACAACGGAGAAACAATACAATAAAAGTCAAAATGTTAGACAAATACAGGGGGAATTAAGGGCCCTATTCCCGTGGGAACTTACAATCTAGATGGGTAGGAGGATGGGGACTGCAAAGGTGGAATGATATTAGTTAGGAGATAGATGAGGGCCACTGTTAGGTAAGAGAAATTAATTTGTCACTTAGTCGGGTGATAAGCTTCCCTGAACAAAAAGGTCTTTAGGGAGTGTTTAAAGGAAGACAGTTTAGGGGAAAGTCTGACAGCTCGGGGAAATACATTCCAGAGGGTTGGTGCCGCACAAGTGAAGTCCTGTAGTCTAGCATGAGAGGAGGTGATAGTAAAGGATGCAAGGAGCAGGTCATTGTTATTGTTAGTGTATTTGTTGATGAGTGAGGATTGGTAGGGTGGGGTAGCATTGGTGAGGGCTTTGTAGGTCAGGGTGAGAATTTTGAATTTAACTCTGCTGTCAATGGGGATCAAGTGAACGGACTCACAAAGAGGTGCAGCAGATACAGAGCATCGGGAGAGGTGGATTAGCCTGGCAGAGGTATTTAGGATGGATTGAAGGGGGGAGGATTGGGAGAGCAGGAGGCAAGTTAGTAGGTTAATACAGTAGTCAAGTCGGGAAATTACCAGGGAGTGGATTAGCTGTTTAGTAGTTTCAGCGCTAAGAAACTGATGAATTTTGGAGATATTGCGTAGGTGGTTGCGGCAGGATGAAGAGAGCAATTGGATGTGGGGAATAAAGGACAGATTTGAGTGTGACTCCAAGGCAGCGGACTTGGAGTGATGGGGAGATAGTGATGTCGCGAACAGTGATAGAAAAATTAAAATTTGGAGTAGAGTTAGGGGGGGGGGGGGGATTAGAAGTAGTTGGGTCTTGGACATGATTATTTTTAGGTGGTGAGAGGCCATCCAGGAGGAAATGCCAGATAAGCAGTCGCTGATGTGAGAATTGACAGGAGGAGAGAGTGCAGGGGTGGATAGGTAGATCTGGGTGTCATCAGCATAGAGGTGATAGTTAAAGCCATAGCTCTTGATACGTTTACCCAGTGAAGAAGTGTAAACAGAGAAGAGTAGAGGACCGAGGACAGAGGCTTGAGGTACTCCAACAGAAAGGGGCAATAGAGAGGAGGAGTCACCAGCAAAATAGAATGAGAAGGATCTGTTAGAAAGATAATAGTGAATTCAGGACAGGGCAGTGTCACAGAGCCCAAGAGAGCTGAGAGTCTATAGGAGGAGGGGATGGTCAACAGTGTCAAATGCAGCAGAGAGGTCAAGTAAGATGAGTATAGAGTAGTAGCCATTGTTTTTAGCAGAAAGGAGATAGTTAGTAACCTTGGTGAGGGATGTCTCAGTTGAATATTGAGGATGGAAGCCAGATTGAAGGGGGTCAAGCAATGAGTTGGAGGACAGGAAGTGGGTTAGGAGATCGAAAAAAAGTTTGACAAGGATTTTTGAAGCTAGCGGGAACAGTGATATGGAGTGGTAGTTTGCAGGAGAGTTAGGGTCAAGGGAGGGTTTTTTTTTTAAATGAGGTGACCTTTGCATGTTTGAAGGAGGCAGGGAATGAACCAGTAGAAAGGTATATGTTGAATATGTGAGTAAGAGGTGGAGTGAGGGTGGGAGACAGAGAATGTATTAGATGTGAAGGAATAGGGTCAAGTGGGCAGGTAGTGTGAGACTGGCAGACAAAGTTCTTTTCTCAGGATGCCCTTATTAAGGTGCATCTAGTTACATCAGATACATAGCATATAGCCTTCCTTTTGTGTTATACCAGACAATCCAATATTTTACTTCAGTGATTACAATGTGAACAAACGATGTGCCAGCTCACCTAGACTATATATTGGTGTTACCCTAGTTAACTAAATTGTTGGTAACCAGGGGTGCCTGGGGACATAGTGTAATAAAGATACAAATAATAAAAGAAAAAAGAATGTCCTAGCCGGCACTTACACATATAACTATCCGAAGATAATGAATAAATATAAGCCCTAAAGGCTACATGAGTAAAATAGGCCAATCCCAAGGTGACAGGCTCCCTTCCCAATTAGATATCTAGCAATGCATAATGTTGGTTAAGTTAAATAGCATTTAATTTTTGTCAAATACATACAGAATATAAATACATATGCCATATAAAGTGACAAATGCTTAATTAGTGTACTAAACATAAATAAATACACAACCACCAATGGCCATTGGATGCAGATAAATAATCCCCTATAGTAGCTGAAAGAATATCATGTCATAAAAGGTCCGTATATACAGACAGTAATCACAGAGTCAGCAGAATCCTAGGGATGTTTATCACATTCAGAACCAATAAATTCAGCAGCACAGCAAAGGTAAACTATATTTTATTCAGTACCAGGAGGAAAAACATGACGTTTCGGGCTCAATTGCCCTTAAAGGAACACTGAACCCAAATTTTTTCTTTTGTGATTCAGATAGAGCATGCAATTTTAAGCAACTTTCTAATATACTCCTATTATCAATTTTTCTTTGTTCTCTTGTTATCTTTATTTGAAAAAGTAGGCATCTAAGTTTTTTTTTTTGTTTCAGGACTGTGGACAGCACTTTTTTATTGGTGGATGAATTTATCCACCAATCAGCAAGGACAACCCAGGTTGTTCACTAAAAATGGGCCGGCATCTAAACTTACATTCTTGCAGTTCAAATAAAGATACCAAGAGAATGAAGAAAATTTGATAATAGGGGTAAATTAGAAAGTTGCTTAAAATTGCATGCTCTATCTGAATCACAAAAGAAAAAAATTGGGTTCAGTGTCCCTTTAATCATATGAACTTTTTGCAGCATACTCCTTTTTTATATACACACTCGCACAGGTGCAGCTAATTACAACTTTACCTAACTTTATCAAGCATAATTCACAGGTATAGGCAATACCTAGTGGTCTATAAATAGTTATACAACCTAATATAAAAACAAATCAATTTAAACAGTGTTACAATTTGATATTGGGCTACAATTTAAATAAATACATAAACATGTGTCAAAACACACTCACAGCAAAACAGTTATATATACAGTGGAAGGGGAAACTCTTTCTCATAACGCTCGCTATTAGAGTAGGGACATTGCAGAATCTAAAAGGATTAAAGAAAAATGTTAAAATCCAATTCACGGTTCATGCCTTTTGGGTACATACAGTCTAGCTTATATATCCACATTGATTCTCGCTATTTTAAGATCAATTCCCTATCACCACCTATCCATGGGACCGGGACATGATCTATAATTTGAAATTTTAATTGTGCAATTTAATGACCAAAGGCTAAAAAATGGTAAGAGACGGGAGCATTTAGATTTTTACATCTAATATTGGACTTATGTTGTAAATTTTACCAGTAAACGGATGCACAAAATTAGGTCCCTTGACCATGTTATTGCAGCTTGCACATCCCAGACAAGGATAGCAACCCAAACCTTTACCAGAGATATAACCTTGTTTTAACATTCTGCTACCAATATCTGCTCTTACAAGTCTATCTTTAATGCTAATGCCCTTCCTATAGGTGGACATTGGGTTATTAGCGAAAGCTTGTACACCCGGATGACAATCTCTAAGCATAAACCAGTATTTATTAACAATTTTTTTGTACCTTGAAACTCTGATTATTGTATTGTGAAACAAAAATTATTCTATCCTCTCTATTATCTACTTTCCTATTACTAATAGTAGTATCACTTTTAGCCCTCAATCGAGTCTCTTATCCATAAGCATATTATCAGAAACAATCCTTTTCACTCTTGTCATTTGACTTCTTGGTAACGATTTAATTAAAGTAGATGGATGGGCGCTTGTATAATATAGTAAACTATTTTTATCTGTGCTTTTCCTATACAGATCTGTCATAAAAGTCCCTCCTTCCTTATAAACCAGAGTATCAAGGAACTGTATTGATTGCTCGTCCCAAGTCAGGGTAAACTTAATGTGTCTCATTGCTCTATTTAAATCTTCCACAAATTCAAGCAGGGATCCAATGTCACCCCACCATATTCCAAAGATGTCATCTATATAGCGCCACCAAGTGGCGCCATACAGAAGGAACATCTTATTCTGATAAACAAATTTTTCTTCAAATGCAGACATAAATAAATTTGCATAGGTAGGGGCGACATTGGACCCCATTGCAGTCCCCTTAACTTGCATTTAAAAGATATCCTCAAACAGGAAATAGTTGCACTACAGGATAATACTCAATAAATCCAACAAAAACTCTCGCTGTTGGACAGTGTATATATTCCTCGTAGTTAATATGCTTCTTATAGCCCCCAAACCACTTTCATGCTCTATAGAGGTATATAAACTGACCACATCAAGACTATACATAATACATCTATCAGGTGTCTCAAGGTTCTTAATTTTGTTTAGAAAATCTCCAGTATCTTTTACATAGGATGTTGACTGCTCAACAAAGCCCCTCAGGATTTTATCTAAATAAATAGAAATATTTGAAAAAAAGGACTCTGTACTTGCCACAATTGGCCTACCCGGTGGCTTGTCAAGCTTTTTATGTACTTTTGGGATGGTGTAAAAAACGGGTATTATCCCATTTTCAATATATAAAAACTTTCTAGTTTCTTCATCAATTAATCCATTTTTAATGGCTTTATTCAAGCAATAAGCAATCTCTCTCTGAATCGACCATGTGGGATTATAGTTTAATAACCGATAAACCCCTGCATCATTCAATTGTGATTTAATCTCATCCACATAGTATGCCTTATTAAGTACAGCCAGGGCACCACCCTTATCCGCTTGCTTATAAATCATATCCTTTCTGTCTTTCAACAAAATTAGAGCTTCTCTCTCTCTCTGCTCTAGCAAGATTAATTTTACTCTCAATCCTATTGTGATTAACCTTCTTATTGTACATATTATTCTTCAACCTATGGATGTCATTACACACTAATTCTATATACGTATCTACACAATGGTTATAGCTGTTAGGAATAAAGCTACTTTTGTTTTTTAACCCAAAATTGCGAATGCTCAACTGTGTACAAACTTTCGTTTTTGCTTGCAATTCATAATTGGCAAAAATAGACTTTAATTTCACATTTCTAAACAGTCTATTTAAATCCTGCTGAAGATCGAAAAAATCACAGTCCTTGCTAGGGCAAAAAGAGAGTCCCTTGTTTAATACTTTATCCTCTGCGGCAGTCAGGGGTACCCCAGAAATATTTACCACTAAATCTTGTATCTGTCTCGTCATGCATTGCTGTTGTGGCTCCTTCTGTAGTATCCGTCCTTGTGGGGCTTTTGCGGTGGTATCGCTTACCCCCGCGTCGTTTCCTGTGTCGGACTCCCCCGGAGAACTATCTGTCTGTGAATCCACTGTTTGCTTTGCGTCTCTGGTATCGATTACCGCGCCTGGCCCAACTGGAAGTGTATTGACGTTCCCTTCCGGTACGCTCCCTTGTCCATCTGTAAACTGTTCCGTGGGTGTAATCCTGCTCATCACGGTAAAAATGTTCACGTTTTTTAGTTTGCAGATCTTTTTTCATTTAATCAATTTCTTTATTCACTGTGGCCAATTTAGACTCTATATCTGCAGCACTGAGATCAAGTTTTAACATATCCTCCATTCTTTTGATCTCAATCTTCTGCTCATCAATAGCTTTCTGCAGATATTCCACCGTTAACACTATAATGTCCAATTAACATTTATTTAAGATGCACTCAAACTTTTTGCAGTACTCCTTTATTATCCACCAATAGGGTAGGTCTGGAACTCATCCTTAGACCCCTTGGGATTCTTCGCACCCTGTGATATTCTGCAAGGGTCGTTGCATGAAGTGCAAAAGTTTCTTGGCAAGTCTTTCAATGTTTTTAAATGTAGCCTCAGTGATTGGTGTTTTAAGAAAGTCTCTAGATTCACACACCAAGGTAGTAATTCTAGAAGCCTCCATATCAGTATATGTAGACACTTGCACCTCCATATCAGGTTACAGGTACTGACAATTGCAGTGATTCCATTTTAAAGCACAATGTGCGAAAGACTTGCCAAGAAATAGATGACTTTTGAACTTCATGCAACCACCCTTGCGGAATATCACAGGGTGCGAAGCTTTCGCTAAAAACCCAATGTCCACCTATAGGAAGGGCATTAGCATTAAAGATAGACTTGTAAGAGCAGATATTGGTAGCAGAAAGTTAAAACAAGGTTATATCTCTGGTAAAGGTTTGGGTTAGAAACATCTAACACCTTGTCTGGGATGTGCAAGCTGCAATAACATGGTCAAGGGATCTAATTTTGTGCATCCGTTTACTGGTAAAATTTATAAAATTAATGGGTTTTTCACATGCAACACTAACTATGCAATTTATTTAATTATTTGCCCATGTGGGTGGATTTATATCGGAGAGACCACCCAGCGGGTGAAGGATAGAATTATACAACATAAGTCCAATATTAGATGTAAAGATCTAAATGCTCCCGTCTCTAACCATTTTTTAGCCTTTGGTCATTCAATTGCACAATTAAAATTTCAAATTATAAATCATGTTCCGGTCCCACGGAGAGGTGGTGATAGGGAATTGATCTTAAAAAAGCGAGAATCAATGTGGATATATAAGCTAGACTGTATGTACCCAAAAGGCATGAACCATGAATTGGATTTTAACATTTTTCTTTAATCCTTTTAGATTCTGCAATGTCCCTACTCTAATAGCGAGCGTTATGAGAAAGAGTTTCCCCTTCCACTGTATATATAACTGTTTTGCCGTGAGTGTGTTTTGACACATGTTTATGTATTTATTTAAATTGTAGCCCAATATCAAATTGTAACACTGTTTAAATTGATTTGTTTTTATATTAGGTTGTATAACTATTTATAGACCACTAGGTATTGCCTATACCTGTGAATTATGCTTGATAAAGTTAGGTAAAGTTGTAATTAGCTGCACCTGTGTGAGTGTGTATATAAAAAAGGAGTATATTGCAAAAAGGTCATACAATTAAGGGCAATTGAGCCCGAAACGTCATGTTTTTCCTCCTGGTACTGAATAAAATTGCAATATAGTTTACCTTTGCTGTGCTGCTGAATTTATTGGTTCTGGATTGTATTGCACAAACAGCTTTAGAGGCCATATCAGCAGTTTATTATCATAACACCAACAGTTCATGCAAAAATAGCCGTGGTCAAGTAAGTTAAAGTAACGGCTAGGCAAAGCAAGGTATGCAGGCATGTAAATTGAGCAAAGAAAGTTAGTCATAGCCATTCACACAACCACAATTGGGACCACACATAGGTAATACTGTATCTCCATAAGGTATACTATTCAGGAAAGACAAGCACATAACTCCTTTGATATACGGGTACTACCTCCTGACGTACCCTCGCCCAAGGCACCCTTGATCCTAAGGTGCTCTGCTCCGGCAGATTGCCAGTCTTCACCGTGGTTAGTCATCGCTGCAATGTCACTTACTTTGTGTGTCCCGTGGTGTGCCGTGGGAGTGCCTCTATATCATACCTTACTTGCGCTGATATCCTTCGGCTGTGCATAGAGTGCAAATGTAGAGTCAGAGATTCTCCAAACGGCCATAGGTGGGCAGGAACAGCTTTGTTGGCCTAACCGGAGCTGGTAAACAAACTGT
Organism: Bombina bombina; assembly: GCF_027579735.1. Lineage (NCBI taxonomy): Eukaryota > Metazoa > Chordata > Amphibia > Anura > Bombinatoridae > Bombina > Bombina bombina. Next base: position 69,525,464 of record NC_069505.1, read on the forward strand.
GCAATTACGCAACACGTGTTTCGCGCGGCTTTCTCAAGCGTAACTTTCCATTAGTTGTTCTCCCTCCTGGGAATTTATACTCTTTTCGAAAGTTCCTATACAGTTACTTCCTCTTTAGTGTCCACATCGTTATACAAATTGTATTTATTATTACCATGATCATTATTTCAGTATGTCACTTGCATATTTCATAACAACAAATTACCTGTAATTCTGCATATATTGAAAACAATACTTACAATCTACTATATCAGGGTAAGGAAGCCTGTCAATGACTTACTAATGTGAATGTAACAAAACTTTGATACATTCGATAACTTTCGGCTACAGAGCCTTATTGTTACAGTAGAAAAGTCACAGCTAAAAATAATAGCTGTGAAAAAGAATGACAAGGCAGCACTCAAATTGCATGATTAACAAGTGGTTTATTTGCTAAACCTACACATGTCAGAAACATCAATATACCCCAAAACCAAGACTATTTTATGACTGCTAGCACCGAATTTGTTCTGTTTATAACTAAAGTAGAGTGCACACAATCAATATTTTTTTATTCTTATTGTTATAGTACTTTTATTCAATGTGACAAAATCCAGTACTTAATCCAGTCATAGAACACGACCTTAGTGATAAAGAGGGACATAAAGAAAAGAGTTTAGCAGGGGACCCATTATAAAAATTATTATCCCTACTCATCAAAGAACATAGCAGTAGTGATTTAATAATATTTAATTAACCTTATATTAACATAGAAAAGGGGCAAAATGTATCTCTTCATTGAAACCATTTGGTTTTAGGCTCTCAAGATTATAGATCCATTTGCACTCTGCTTGCAGAAGGCATTTATCTAAATCGCCTCCTCTTCCTTGTAAATTAAGGAGTTCTAATCCCATAGTCTTTAGACCAATTTGAGAACTACCATGGTGTAAATAAAAATGTAGCGCTACACTACTGTCTTTAAGATTATAATTTTTTATGTCTCTTTTATGTTCTTTTACTCTTTCTTTATATTCCCTGTAGGTTTTGCCTACATAGAATTTGGGACTTGTACACCAAACAGCATATACCACCCCCTCACTCCTGCATGTAATATGACCTTTAGTTCTATGGGTGATGCCCTTATTATCAAGGATCTTATCCCCTTTCTGGATATTCTTACAAATACTATATTTGCCACATGGAAAATTACCATCTTTGTGTTTATATTTTTGTAACCAAGTATTGGTAGTACTAGGATTAGAAAAGTAACTGTGTACTAATTTTATCTCAAAGATTTCAAAAGAACTAGATGAAACATTAAAAACACTAGAAAAATGGACGAGTAATTCAGAGTATGAAAGGCTCATGAATGGGGCCAAATTAGATATAAGAAAAGTTCAAGAAGATACCAAGTTAAGAAAAAAACATACATTTCAACGAGACTATCAGGATTATCAAACTGACAAGGTATATGACTTTGCACGAGGTGAGCTTACAGAGACCTCATCGGACACAGATCAATCTGTAGCAAATTGTAATAATAGGTCTCAAAACAGAAATAGGAGAAGAAATCAGAAAACATTTTTAGACAAGAGGCAAAAGAACAACAAAAAAGGAAAAAACAAAGAGCAGGGAGAAAGCACAGGGGGAGAAGATATAGCCAAAAAGGTCTACAATTTGAGGAGCCAACAGGAATCGAAATAACAGCAAGTAGTACTGTAGATGGTGGCAAAATTAATCAGAACCCCAACCAAATTTTGAGATCTTTAGTGTTCACTGAAGTAAAATATTGGATTGTCTGGTATAACACAAAAGGAAGGCTATATGCTATGTATCTGATGTAACTAGATGCACCTTAATAAGGGCATCCTGAGAAAAGAACTTTGTCTGCCAGTCTCGCACTACCTGCCCACTAGACCCTATTCTTTCACATCTAATGCCTTCTCTGTCTCTCCTCACTCCACCTCTTACTCACATATTCAACATATACCTTTCTACTGGTTCATTTCCTGCCTCCTTCAAACATGCAAAGGTCACCCCCATTTTAAAAAGAAAACCTCCCTTGACCCCAGCCCCAGAAGCTTACATGCAGTTTAACATCTACTACGCTGTCATCAGGGGAGATAAGTTCATTTTCACTGGTCTTACCTTGTGTGGAAAAAATGCGGTGTCCCTGTATTTAGCGTTAGATACCCTGCTTTACTCTCTATACACTTATCCAGTGTGAGGAAATATACCCCCACAGTCCTGCCACTCCGGAATGGCTGCTGAGGGGATACCCAGTGTTGCTTCTTGAACAGTAGAATCTCTACCCTCATGCACTACCTTACTCCTGGCAGGGAAAGCTATTGACTGGCTTGGCATCCATCACCTAGGCCTGGGAGCTGGGGTAGGCTTTGTCGCTCCCAGCTATCGATCGTTGCGCTCGTGGACGCTGTGTCCCTGCCCTCCAGATGTCCTCCACTGAGCTGATGCAATTTTAAGCAATTTTCTAATGTATGCCTATTATAATTTTTTCTTTGTTCTCTCTACAGGAATGTAAGCTTAGGAGCCGACCCATTTTTTTTTGTTCAGCACCTTCGTAGAGCTTGCTGATTGGTGGATAAATGTGAGAATGCTAGCAATATCTTAGATGGAGTTTAATTTATTAGTTGTAATGAAAATGCGTTTTAACTTACTTTTTAATATAACAATGACATTCAAATGCCCCACGCTCCGGTTTTCCACTTTAAAACTAATTTTTTTTAGTAAGCTTATGGTTTGAACTGTTCTCCAATCAGATCTCTAGTCATACGGCACACACTCAATTTTTGCTTCTTCTTTTAGCTATAGCAACAATTGGAGAACTTTCCAAACTGTTAGCTCACTAAAAAAAAAAAGAATTAAAGTGAGCGGCTGGAGTGTTGGGTAGTAAGAATTCCATTGCTATATTAGAAAGTAAGTTATAGCGCATCTTCATTACAACCAATGAATTAAACTCCATCTAAGATGTCGCTAACATTCCAGATCTGTTTATACAAAGGGGAAAGTTTACCATCACTTTAAGTCTCACTTCAGATTCCTTTTTTTATAGCAAATCCCTTGCAAACAACATATTACAATAGAGTTGGAGATTTATAGCTAAATCTTGGTTTTAGTAACAGAATTTTAAGAAAAGTACTGGATTCAATAACAGCACAAAAAATATTTATAGTAAAAAAAATTGTAACGCACTTTATTTCGCTCTAGAATGGTGTGCTGTCTACATGTCATTGTGTATTTGGTGAGACGTTATATAATATTGGCTCCATGTACTAAGCAGCGGATGCCTGTGTACCGCATGTTGTAAAGCAATAGTCATACGACCTCTGCTTTATAACCATTCCACAACCTTAGAGGTTGTTCTGTATGATTGACAGGCCCTGCTCTCTTGCGATTGGTCACATGAGAGCAGGGAGCTTAGTTGCAAAGAAAATACTTGTTCCATTGTACATGTGGGCAGTGGACCTACAGTGTCCGCTGCCCATTTGCTGTGAAGAGTAGACGGGCTGACAGGTACTCAAGTTGAGAAAATTGTCAGCCCACCTAATAGTACATGGGGGCCCTATATATAAAAAATAAATTTGCTACAATTTTTTTTACATCATGTATAGTTCTCTCTCTATTAGCAGGACTTTTCTATTTAAAATAAGTCACTGGGCTCCATTTATTAAAAACCGGGTGCACAAGGTTTGCTCCTGAGAACCAGTTATCCCAGTTTTATGGCTAGTGCAAGGCTGCCCCCAGCTCGTACACGACTGTCAATCATCCAAATCCGATTGTGATGATTTAATTCTTCCACACTTTAGAAGCAGTATTAAATGCCTGAAACACTGTGGCCCCAAAGCTGCATTCACAGCTTAATAAATAGGGCCACTAAATTCAGTAACTTCCATTTTGTCCGAGTTTTTTCAATGAGCATCAAATGGACATAAGGGCAAAAATAAAATACTGTCTATTGATTGTATATAATTCTGGGATTTATCAAAATATTATGTTTAATAATCATCAGCATGTTAACGGCTGCTGATGAGTCTTTTTTGATGGTGACAAGATCATTATTGGCCATGGTCATTTTATACAAGCGGTTTAGTGAGAATGTCTCTATAGTTTAATATGTGCCTGTCCTGTTTAGTTGACCACAATCCAAATCCTTACAATTACGATACATTTAGAAAACAAATATTGGTATGGAATTTCACAGCCAAATTTAAAAGTGAATGTAAATTTTGATGCTAAAGTGCCCCGTTTTTAAAAAATTCGATTTAAAAACAGGGGCACTTTAATTCATAAAAATTTACATTTCACTCCTGTTGGGAAAAAAAACTAACCTTTTAATCTTGACAGCAGCTCCAGCTTCCTCCACCTGTTGCAAAGCCTCTTCCTGGGTCTAAAATGAGGAATCTGGTTTCCTCAAATCACGGCGTTGATTCAGACATTGATTCCCCCAGGGGGGGGAAGCCATGATTGGAGGATGACCCATCCATCATTTCTGATGTCAGAAATGGCTTGCGACGACTGGAGGAAGCTGCAGCTGCTGTCAAGTTTAAAAGGTAAGTATTTCTTCACAACGAGTGAAATGTAAATTTTGATGAATTAAAGTGCCCCTGTTTTTAATTGAATTTTTAAAAACCGGGCACTTTAGCATCAAAATTGACATTCACTTTAAATTGATAAAACCTGGTCAACACTTTTCAGATTATAAACAAGTTCCCAAAAGGTTTGACAATGTAATATTGCTTTTGTAATGGGTAAAACATACTTAAAGGGATAGGAAACTCAAATGTGTTTCTTTCATGATTCAGATAGAGCATGCAATTTTAAGAAACGTTCTAATTTACTCCTATTATCAATTTTTTTTTCTTCTTCATTCTCTTGGTATCTTTATTTTCGAAAAGCAAGCATGTAAGCTTAGGAGCCAGCCAATATTTCATTCAGCACCTGGGTAGCACTTTCTGATTGGTGGCTAAATGTATCAGCACAATCAATGAAGTAATTTGTCTAATATAGATGTACACATATAAAAATGAATAATTTAAAAGAAATAGATTAAAGGAAAAATAATAAAATATAAAAATATAAAAACCAGCTGCTATGTTCAATAAACCATACAAATCGGATTAATAAAAAAGGTATGGGAAAAAACAAAATATATCAACATCTATATTTCTGCTACAGTCAGAGATTAAAGGGGCATTATACACCAAAATTATTATAGGCTATTTAAATAAAGCATTAGGTGAAGATAAAATTTGCATTTGACATGCATTACCTATTTTGCAGCTAATTCTCCTAAAAATGGGATAAACTATTCAGTGTTTCAATGAATATGTATACCTCAGTACTATACTCTTATCACTGAGCTAAAGTCCTAAAATCCAAAACGCCTCCTAGGCATAAAAGGGTTTAGCTATCCAGCAAGTTTTTTTCCACAATTCTGAGTAATATCACAAAGATGTAGCACAAAATGTAGTGGAAATGCCATAACATCCTGTTAGAACTAGCAAAAAGGTTTCAATACCTTTAGTGAGTCTGGAGGATGATGTATCCTTTAAGAAAGATGTGGTGTTTCCTTGCTCTGGAACTCCCAGTTTTGCCACACCGACATAAGCTGTCAAGCTCCACTTCCCTACAGTCCGCTGTGCTCTGTTTAGACTTAGACCACTCCTACTTCATCAACGCAACTTGTACAGGGTGTACGGTGTCCTTCAAAGGATTTTCCATTGACAGCAACGCGTTTCAGTTCCTTCAGAGTATTTCGGTGCAAGGAGATGATGTAAGGGGATTGCTTTGATTTTTTTTTTAAAAAAAATATATATATATACACAGAAAATCCAATTTTGCACTGCTATAATACTATTTTAAACAGCTTTAACTTGACAATTATTATACAAAAACACTCTTAAAGGGATCTAAAATACCAAATAAATCATTGCTTGAATTATGTATTCAGTGCAAAGATTAGCCTGAGAATAATTTGTACATATATTTTTTTTTAAATTATATTAGTTGTTTAAATATTGAAAAAATAAAGGTAAAGTTAATGTCCACAAAACAATGGGTGCCGCCATATTGTATCTTAGGTTACTTTTTCTGCTGAGGCCACTTTTTTTGCTGAAGCCAATTAGGAATGGTTATAAATGGTTTACTAGAGTGTGCAACCAATGCCTGTAAGGGATATAGCGGTGTCTAAACTTCCATGTTAAGGGGCCGATTTAACATGCCTTGAATGGAGCCTAATGCACCTGTTTTTGTGTGAGCCTTCAGGCTCGCTGGAAACAGGAGTTAAGCAGCGATCTTAAGACCACTGCTCCTTAACTCGTCCCCTGCCTCTGAGGCTGCGGACATCAATCTGCCCGATCGTATTTCTTTGGGTTGATTGATATCCTCTGTTAGCCGACGATTTTCCACAAATCTGCAGGGGGTGGCATTGCACAAGCAGTTCACCAGAGCAGCGTATGCTGTCGGCATTTAGCGATGCAGGGCGGACATGATTCGCTATAGCTTATGTCCGCCCGGGTATGATAAATCTACCCCTAAGAATTAAATTACAGGAAAGGAGAACAAAATAAATAATGACAGTATGTTGCAAAGTTGTTTACTTCATGTAATTAAACTATTTATATTAATATCTTGAGGTATTTAATGTCCCTTTAACATGCTGAGTGCTGTTCTTTAGAGTATAAATACAAATGGTCAGTTGTCTGTATATTTTTCACTGCCCTGCCTTGCACATAATAATAATTTTGTAATCATTTCAAAAAAGTTATTCAAAGTGTATTCACCTTAAGGATTTTTGATAGCCTAGCAGAAGATTATATCATAACATTAGAATGACTTTACTAAATAAAAAAGAATTACATTTTTATATACTAGTTTATAAACTTACAGAAATAAAAATAAAGTATACATGTGTACTTTTATTTCTCGATTTCTTCTACAGTAGCAACTGAAGAAATTGTCTTGGATTTCATTAAAAAATACATATTTTACTAGAGAATTTACAGAGTGATAATATAATGATATAATCTTGCAGGAAATGTATATAACTTGAGGCCAATTTTAAATAAATTGGTAGGAATATTAACTGCACAATGTAACGTTACCACCGAGGGCTCTGTTCCAGTCTGCGAGAAAACCTCTTTGGTTTACGTTGAGAGATTAGTCTTTGTCAAAAATCATTTCAATGCACTGCAAAAAAAATAAGTGGTTTTATTGTGGTTTTTGAATGACTTTACACTTTTGAGAACCCATTAGATGCTTTGCATTAAAGGAACACAAAACACAAATTATTTCTTTCATTATTCAGATAGGACATACAGTTTTAAACCTCTTTCTAATTTTCTAATTTATTTCTATTAGCACATTTTCTTTGTTCTTTTTCCTGCGATACTGTGCTCCAGACACCTTCCTAGGTATCTCTTCAACAAAGAATACTATAGGAACAAAGAAAATTTAATAATAGAAGTAAATTGGAAACTTTTTTTTAAAATTTGTATGTTCTGTCTGATACACAAAAGAAAATAATTGGTTTTATAATGGCAATATAATGGCAATTAGTGATGTCGCGAATAGTTCCTGGCGAATATAGCTTGTTCGCATTCGCAGCGGCGGGTGAACATATGCGATGTTCGATCCGCCCCCTATTCGTCATCTTTGAGTAAACTTTGACCCTGTATCTCACAGTCTGCAGACACATTTTAGCCAATCAGCAGCAGGCACTCCCTCCCAGACCCTCCCAGCTCCTGGACAGCAGCCATTTTAGATTCATTCGGAAGCTGCATTGTTAGTGAGAGGAGGGACAGTGTAGCTGCTGCTGATTTCATAGGGAAATTGATAGCTAGGCTAGTGTATTCAGTGTCCACTACAGTCCTGAAGGACTCATCTGATCTCTGCTAGAACATCAGTCTTAGGGCTAGAACATCAGTCTTTTTTTTTTTTTGACTGTGAAACATCAGTCTGCTAGTGTAATCTAATAGCAGTTGCCTGCCTGCCAGCGTGTGTGCCAGGCCCACTTGCCAACTAGTGCCACCACTCATATCTGTTGTAACAGTAGTGTAATTTAAAAAAAAAAAAACTTTTTTGACTGTGAATCATCAGTCTATTAGTGTAATCTAATTGTAGTTGCCTGCCTGCCAGCGTGTGTGTCAGGCCCACTTGCCAACTAGTGCCACCACTCATATCTGTTGTAACAGTAGTGTAAATTTAAAAAAAAAAACTTTTTTGACTGTGAAACATCAGTCTGCTACTATAATCTAATTGCAGTTGCCTGCCAGTGTGTGTGCCAGGCCCACTTGCCAACTAGAGCCACCAATCATATTTGTTATAACAGTATTGTAAATATTTTAAAAAAAAGCTTTTTTTACTTTGAAACATCAGTCTGCTAGTGTAATCTAATAGCGGTTGCCTGCCAGCGTGTGTGCCAGGCCCATTTGCCAACTAGTGCCACCACTCATATCTGTTGTAACAGTAGTGTAAATTTAAAAAAAAAAAAAATTTTTTGACTGTGAAACATCAGTCTGCTAGTGTAATCTAATTGTAGTTGCCTGCCTGCCAGTGTGTGTGCCAGGCCCACTTGCCAACTAGTGCCACCACTCATATCTGTTGTAACAGTAGTGTAAATTTAAAAATAAAAACTTTTTTGACTGTGAAACATCAGTCTGCTAGTGTAATCTAATTGCAGTTGCCTGACTGCCAGCGTGTGTGCCAGGCCCACTTGCCAACTAGTGCCACCACTCATATCTGTTGTAACAGTAGTGTAAATTAAAAAAAAAAAACTTTTTTGACTGTGAAACATCAGTCTGCTAGTGTAATCTAATTGCAGTTGCCTGCCTGCCAGCGTGTGTGCCAGACCCACTTGCCAACTAGTGCCACCACTCATATCTGCTGTAACAGTAGTGTAAATTTAAAAATAAAAACTTTTTTGACTGTGAAACATCAGTCTGCTAGTGTAATCTAATTGCAGTTGCCTGCTTGCCAGAATGTGTGCCAGGCTCACAGCGTATACTGTGCCTAGTGCCACCACTCATATCTTGTTTAATAGTAGTGTAAGTGTACATTTAAAAAAAATGACAGGCAGAGGCAGGCCACCCCGCAGGTGCCGTTGTGGTCGTGGTGCTGTGATTCCCTTTGACCCTACAATAATGCCCGGTGTTCAGAGGCCACATACCATGAACACAAAAAGTTCTGAGGAGGACCTAGTTGACTGGCTAACACAGGACACCCAATCTTCTACAGCTTCCGCTTGGAACCTTGACGCACCATCCACCTCCAGCTTAGCTTCGGGCACCTCTTAAGTGACCACTCACCCGCCTGACGCCACCACCAACACTAGCACCACAGCCGCTTCACTTGATCTGTCAGAGGAGTTATTGACACATCAGTTTGAAGAAATGAGTGATGCACAACCATCATTGACAGAGGATGTAGATAACAGTGATATGTCTCAGTCAGGCAGCATTACAGACATGGACGTACGGTGTGATGATGATGATGTTGTACCCGCTGCTGCTTCCTTTGTTGATTTGTCAGATACAAGTGAAGCGGTTGAAGATGATGCAACCGTGGATGTCACGTGGGTGCCCGCTAGAAGAGAAGAAGAACAGGGAGAAAGTTCAGATGGGGAGACAGAGAGGAGGAGGAGACGAGTTGGAAGCAGGGGGAGGTCGTCGCAAGGAGCTAGTGGCACAGTCAGACAGCATGCATCAGCACCCGGGGTCAGCCAGACAGCACGCCAATCAACGCATGCTGTTGCCACCACCAGAATGCCGTCATCGCAGAGCTCAGCAGTGTGGCATTTTTTGTGTGTGTCTGCCTCTGACAACAGCGATGCCATTTGCAACCTGTGCCAAAAGAAACTGAGTCATGGGAAGTCCAACACCCACCTAGGTACAACTACTTTGCGAAGGCACATGATCTCACATCACAAACGCTGATGGGATGAACACATGAGTAGAAGCAGCACACAAACTCAAAGCCACCATCCTCCTCCTGGTCCAGCATCTTCAGCCACGTCAACCACTGCTGTCCTCCTTGCCCCCTCTCAACCATCCGCCACTCCGTCTCTCTTCCATAGCAGTTCCTGCTCATCTGCCCACAGTCAGGTGTCTGTCAAGGACATGTTTGAGCGTAAGAAGCCAATGTCCCAAAGTCCCCCCCTTGCCCGGTGTCTGAAAGCTGGCTTGTCTGAACTCTTAGCCCGCCAGCTTTTACCATACAAGCTGGTGGAGTCTGAGGCGTTCAAAAAATTTGTAGCTATTGGGACACCGCAGTGGAAGGTACCTGGCCGAAATTTCTTTGCACAAAAGGCAATCCCCAACCTGTACTCGATTGTGCGAAAGGAAGTAATGGCATGTCTGGCACACAGTGTTGGGGCAAGGGTCCATCTGACCACTGATAGCTGGTCGGCAAAGCATGGTCAGGGCAGGTATATCACTTTCACTGCGCATTGGGTAAACCTGCTGACGGCTGCCAAGCATGGAATTCGTGGCTTTGCAGAGAAGTTGGTGACACCGCCAAGACTTGAGGCAGGTCTGCTGCCACCTCCTCTACTCCCCCTACTCCATCCTCTTCCATAACCTCCTCGGCTGAGTCCTCTTCTGCTGCTGCATCTTGCTCCACATCAACGGCACTCCCCAGATACTATTCCATATCCCGGATACGGCAGTGTCACGCCGTCTTGGGGTTGACATGCCTGAAAGCAAAGAGTCACACTGGAACAGCACTCCTGTCCGCCCTGAACGCACAGGTGGATCAGTGGCTGACTCCGCTCCAACTGGAGATCGGCAAAGTGGTTTCTGACAACGAAAGTAATTTGTTGGCGGCATTGAAATTGGGCAAGTTGACACATGTGCCGTGCATGGCACGTGTGTAATCTGATCGTACAATGCTTTGTGCATAAGTACCCAGGCTTACAGGATGTCCTGAAGCAGGTCAGGAAGGTGTGTGGCCATTTTAGGCGTTCCTACATGGTCGTGGCGAATTTTGCAGATATCCAGCGGCGAAAAAACATGCCAGTGAGGTGCTTGATTTGCTACAGCCTGACACATTGGAATTCAACACTCCTAATGTTCGACCGCCTGCTCCAACAAGAAAAAGCCTTTAACAAGTATTTTTATGACCGGGGTGCTAGGACAGCCTCTGCGGAGCTGGGGATTTTTTTGCCATGTTACTGGATGCTCATGCGCAATGCCTGTAGGCTCATGCATCCTTTTGAGGAGGTGACAAACCTAGTCAGTCGCCCAGAAGGCACCATCAGCGACATCATACCATTTGTTTTCTTCCTGGAGCGTGCCCTGTGAAGAGTGCTGGATCAGGCCGTAGATGAGCATGAAGAGGAAGAGGAAGAGTTGTGGTCACCATCACCACCAGAAACAGCCTTATCAGCATTGCTTGCTGGACCAGCGGCAACGCTGGAAGAGGATTGTTAGGAAGAGGAGTCAGAGGAGGAATGTGGCTTTGAGGAGGAGGAGGAAGACCAACCACAACAGGCATCCCAGGGTGCTCATTGTCACCTATCTGGTACCCGTGGTGTTGTATGTGGCTGGGGGGAAGAAGATACCTTCAGTGAGATCACTGAGGATGAGAAATGGGGACATGAGTAGCTCGGCATCCAACCTTGTGCAAATGGGGTCTTTCATGCTGTCGTGCCTGTTTAGTGACCCTTGTATAAAAAAGCTGAAGGAGAAGGACCTGTACTGGGTGTCCACGCTACTAGACCCCCAGTATAAGTGCCTGAAATGTTACCAAATACCCGCAAGTCGGAAAGGATGCAGCAGTTCCAAAATAAATTAAAAAGTATGCTTTACAAAGCGTATAAGGGTGATGTCACAGCACAACGGGAATCTAACAGGGGAAGAGGTGAAAGTAATCCTCCGACTCCCACGACCATGCCGGCAAGGACAGGATGCTTTCCAGACATGTTGTTGATGGAGGACATACGGAGCTTTTTAAATCCTATGCATCGCCACAGCCCTTCGGAGTCCACCCTCAGAGAAAGACTCGACCGACAGGTAGCAGACTATCTCGCCTTAACTACAGATCTCGACACTCTGAGGAGCGATGAACCCCTTGACTACTGGGTGTGGCCTGAGCTATCCCAATTTGCGATCGAACTTCTGGCCTGCCCGCTTCAAGTGTTCTGTCAGAAAGGACCTTCAGTGCAGCGGGAGGTATTGTCACTGAGAAGAGAAGTCGCCTAGGTCAAAAAAGTCTAGATTACCTCACCTTTATTAAGATGAATGAGGGATGGATCCCGAAGGGACTGACATTGGGCGATACATTCAAGTAAAAAAGGCCTGATGAGATGATCTGCCTTGGGCTATAAATGGTCCACAAACTGCTGTATGTTATCTTCGAATGCCGGATGACTTGCGTAACTTATCCACCACCAACTAGGGTTCAAGCCGCAATGTTTTAGGGTACTTTCTGCCAGGGAAACAAACATCAATTTTTCTGGCCGCTGCTGCAGCAGCGGCTGCAACAATACGTATTTTTTCAGGCATGTGTACATGCCAAATTTTTCTGGCCTCTGGTGCTGCACTGTGGCTTCAAAAAACAAAACTAAAAAAAAGGCACATAACAGGGATTAAAGTGATAGGAATAGTACTACTTAACACACCACTCCTATCTGGTGGCGCATTAGATTGCACGCACAGTTCCCCAATATTTGAAGTAGGAGGACCGACCAAGCATCTTTTTCCATCTCCCAGTTCCTAAAATCCATGTCATATACACGTCCCCTGATAGGGGACACTGCAGTGGAAGGTACCCGGCCGAAATTTCTTTGCACAAAAGGCAATCCCCAACCTGTGTTTTAAAGCACGTTATTCCAAACAATTTAGGAATGTTAGGTGATTTATGCCCTTTATGGATTAAAACCAGACTCTGCATCAACTATGTAATTTTCCGTGGGAGTTTTGCCATGGATCCCCCTCTGGCATGCCACAGTCCAGGTGTTAGTACCCTTGAAACAACATTTCCATCACTATTGTGGCCAGAAAGAGTCCCTGTGTGTTTTAAAATTTGCCTGCCTTTTGAAGTCAATGGCGGTTCACCCATTCGCGAACATTTGCGGAAGTTCGCGTCCGCCGTTCGTGAACGGAAAATTTTAAGTTTGCGATATCATTAATGGCAATATAGAGCAAAACAAAGGTGCACTGGAAAGGTCAAAAGACTGTGACTTGACAGAAGATGTCACTCATAATATTGCAAATTGACATGAGAGGACACTCAATGTTGTGAACTGAAAGGAGAGGACCCTCAGAAGAGATGATACTCACATGATTGTCACTTGACAGGAGAGGACACTCACAGGATTTTCACTTGGCAGAAGTGGGGACACTCACAAGATTGCCACTCGGTAGAAGAGAGGACACTCACATGATTGTCACTTGACAGAAGAGGACACTCACATGATTGTCACTTGACAGGAGAGGACACTCACATGATTGTCACTTGACAGGAGAGGACACTCACATGATTGTCACTTGACAGAAGAGGACACTCACATGATTGTCACTTGACAGAAGAGGACACTCACATGATTGTCACTTGACAGAAGAGGACACTCACATGATTGTCACTTGACAGGAGAGGACACTTACATGATTGTCACTTGAAAGAAGAGAAGACACTTACAAGATCATCACTTGACAGGATAGGATACTCACAAGATCATCACTTGACAGTAGAGAGGACACTCCCAAAATCATCACTTCATAGAGGACACTCACATGATTGTCATTTGACTGAAGAGAGGTCACTCACAAGATTGTCATTTGACTGAAGAGAGGACACTCACAAGATTGTCATTTGACTGAAGAGAGGACACTCACAAGATCATCACTTGACAGAAGAGAGGACACTCATGATTTCCACTTGACAGAAGATAGGACACTCACAAGATTGTAACTGAACCCATATGCCTCTTATTAGGAGGGGCACATTTTGGCATAGGCAAACAAGGCACTTGCCTAGGGTGGCATATTGGGGGGCAGCACTTTTTGAGTCCCATTGCACACACTTTTATTTATTTATATATGTGTGTGTGTATATATATATATATATATATATATATATATATATATATATATATATATATATATATAATGTAGAGAAAATAACTCGTGTAAACCATTTACAAATCTAGACTAGTCAGAAGACTTGCTTTTCCCACAGAAACTCTCCGATTACACTGTTTCCAATGCAGCAAAGACATGCAAATGAGGTTCACAATGACTCACCTTTTTACTTTTAGCCTGCTTTTTAAGGCAGACTTCCCTGTACGCCATAGCATCACAGCATTACACAGCTTTTAGGCTTAGCTAGGGTTAGTACAGTGATTCAGAACCAATCCCAGGACAGCTGTTTCGTGGTTATTTTTTCTTACCTTGGATATAGTCTTTTTTTCAAATTGACTGCTTTTTTTTTATTAATTTTCATGGGCAAAATTAGGCTCGCAAGGTCGTAAAATGCTGATGTTTATTGAGTGATTCTTGATGCAAGATTTTTTTGGCGCAAAGCTATGTTTGGTGACGTAAATTCGTCATTTCCGGTGTCTTAGTTGACGCCGGGTTTCCTTGCACAAGGTTGCGTCTGTAATGACGCGAGTTGCGTCATTTCTGCATGTTAGCGGCAAAAAATTAAATTTTGCATTGTGCGTCATACTTGCCGCCAAAAAATTTATTTATTTAAAACCCCACTTCCTATATGCTTGCTTTTTTTCTATGCTCAGAGGACTATGCTGTTTGCATTTTTTTTTCCCATTCCTGAAACTGCCATATAAGGAAATTGATCATTTTTGCTTTATATGTTGTTTTTTTCTCTTACATTTGCAAGATGTCTCAATCTAATCCTGTCTCAAAAACCACTGTTGGAACCCTGATGCCTGATAACAGTTCTACCAAAGCTAAGTATATCTGTTGTTAATTTGTGGAGATGATATCTCCAGCTGTGGTATGTAATAGTTGTCATGATAAGCTTTTACATGCATAGAATGTATCCATCAGTACTAGTACAATGCCTGTTGTTCCTTCAACATCTAATGTACATGATATCCCTGTGAATATTAAAGATGTTATTGCTGATGTGATTCAGAAGGCTTTGTCTGCTATTCCGCCTTCTAATAAACGTAAAAGGTCTTTTAAAACTTCTCATAAAGTTGATGAAATTTCAAATGAACGACAACATACTGAATTATCCTCCTCTGATGAGGATCTATCTGATTCAGAAGATCCTACCTCAGATATTGACAATGACAAATCTACTTATCTCTTTTAAATGGAGTATGTTCGTTCTTTGTTAAAGAAGTGTTGATTGCTTTGGATATTGAGGAAACTAGTCCTTTTCATACTAAAACTAGTAAATGTTTAAAATCGGTTTATAAACCTACTGTGGTTACTCCAGAGGTTTTTCCAGTTCCTGATAATATTTCTGATATGATTTCAAAGGAATGGAATAGGCCTGGTACTTCTTTTATTCCTTTTTCTAGGTTTAAAAAGTTGTATCTTTTGCCAACAGTTAGATTGGAGTTTTAAGAAAAAAATCCCCAAAGTTGATGAGCTATTTTAGCCAGAAGAGTTTTGTGGCTCAAATATTGGAATGTTGACATGGTATCTAAGTCTAGATTACTATCTCTTTCTTTCCAAGGTAACAGTTTATTTGGTTCTCAGTTGGATTCAATTATTTCAACTGTCACTGGGGGGAAAAGAGTTTTTACTTTTTTTTTACCTCAGGATTAAAGATCTAAGGGTAAATTTTAAGCTTTTAATCATTTTTGTTCTTTTTGACAGAATAAGGAAAAGAAAGCCAATCCTTCCCCCAAAAGAATCTGGTTCCAATTGGAAACCTACTTCAAGTTGGAATAAATCCAAGCCGTTTAAGAAACCAAAGCCAGCCCCCGAGTCTGCATGAAGGTGCGGCCCTCATTCCAGCTCAGCTGGTGGGGGGCAGATTAAAATTATTCCAAAACATTTGGGCAGATTCTGTCCAAAATCTATGGATTCAGAGTATTGTCTCTCAAGGGTATCGAATAGGATTCAGAGTAAGACCTCCTGTGAGAAGATTTTTCTCTCTCACGCGTCCCCAGTAAATCCAGTGAAAGCTCAGGTTTTTCTAAAGTGTTTCAGATCTAGAGTTTTCAGGGGTAATTATACTAGTTCTATTTCAGGAACAGGGTCTGGGGTTTTATTCAAATCTATTCATTGTCCCAAAAGAAAGAAATTTAATTCAGGCCAGTTCTGGATCTGCATATGAAGAGAGAAGCGCTCTACCAGGAATGAACAACAGCTCAGTGGCTTGTTCTATGGTGATTTACCACCCGGAAGCAGCTTCTTTTAGACCAGTGTGCTTTTCACAGAAGAAAACTTTCCTGAAGTATATCAGTCTGATCCTGCCAAGTAAGGTCAGTCCAGCCCCGAAATACCAGGCAATTCTCCTCTGAACAAGGAACATGACAACCCCAGACGATCGTTTCGGCCTCCTATGGGCCTCGTCAGTGAGGTGCAGCCACATTCCTCTAAGCACACTGGGCAAGGAGTCCACATCTGGTTTCCCCCATCACCCATAGGGAGACTTCCCCAGGGTCATAATAATTTGCATACGAAGAGAGAAGTGCTCTACCAGGAACGAACAACAGCTCAGTGGCTTGTTCTATGGCGATTTACCACCCGGAAGCAGCCTCTTTTAGACCAGTGTGCAGTTCTGGATCTGAACATTTTGAATTGTTTTGTAAGAGTGCCAACTTTCAAAATTGTGGTTATAAGGACTATTCTGCCTTTGTTCAGCAAGGTCATTAAATGTCCACGATAGACTTACAGGATGCATATCTTTATATTCCAATTCATCCAGACCTCTATCGATTTCTGAGATTCTCTATTCTAGACAAGCATTACCAGTTTGTTGCTCTTCCATTTGGCCTAGAGACAGCTCCAAGAATTTTTTCAAAGGTTCTCGGTGCCCTACTCTCTGTATTCAGAGAACAGGGTATTGCAATGTTTCCTTATTTGGACGATACCTTGGTATTAGCTCAGTCTTTACATTCTGCCCAATCTCACATGAATAAACTAGTGTTGTTTCTTCAAAGTCATGGTTGGAGGATCAATTTACTGAAAAGTTCCTTGATTCCTCAGACCAGGATCACCTTTTTAGGTTTCCAGATAGATTCAGTGTCCATGACTCTGTCTCTAACAGACAGGAGATGAATGAAATAAGTTTCAGCTTGTCAAAACCTGCAGTCTCAGTCGTTCCTTCAGTGGCTATATGCATGAAGGGTTTAGGTCTCATGGCTGCAGCATCGGGCACAATCCCTTTTGTTAGTTTTCATATGAGACCTCTTCAGCTTTGTATGCTTAATCAATGGTGCAGGGATTATACAAAGATATCACAATTAATATCCTTAAATCCCAATGTTCAGTTCTCTCTGACTTGGTGGTTAGATCACCATTGTATAGTTCAGGGGGCCTCTTTTGTTCATCCAACCTGGACTGTGATCACAACAGATGCAAGTCTTTCAGGTTGAGGAGCTGTCTGGAGATCTCTGACAGCACAAGGGATTTGGAAATCTCAAGAGGCGAGGTTTCCAATCAATATTTTAGAACTCTGTGCTATTAAGGGCTCTTCAGGTTTGGCCTCTACTGAAGAGAGAAACGTTCATTTGTTTTCAGACAGACAATATCACAACTGTGACATAGGTCAATCATCAGGGTGAGACTCACAGTCCCCTAGCTATGAAAGAAGTATCTCGGATACTTTCTTGGGTGGAATCCAGCTCTTGTCTAATTTCTGTGGTTCATATCCCAGGTGTAGACAATTGGGAAGTTGATTATCTCAGCCGTCAGACTTTACATCTTGTGGGGGGGGGGGGGTGTTTATCCATCCAGATGTGTTTTTCAGATTGTTCAGATGTGGGGTATTCCAGAAATAGATCTGATGGCTTCCTATCTAAACAAGAAACTTTCTCCTCAGACGGAGTCGGTGGATGTTTTAGCAGTTACTTGCTTTTACCAACCTGCTTATATCTTCCCGCCTCTAGTTCTTCTTCCAAGACTGATCTCCAAGATCATAATGGAACAATCATTTGTGTTTCTGGTAACTCCAGCATGGCCTCGCAGGTTTTGCTATGCGGATCTTGTCCGGATGTCCAGTTGCAAACCGTGACCACTTCCTTTAACACAAGACTTTCTGTCTCAAGGTCTGTTTTTTCCATCAGGATCTCAAATCGGTAATTTGAAGGTATGTAAATTGAATGCCTAGTGCTTAGTCATAGAGGTTCTTACTTAATCAGTGATTAATTCTATGTTGCAGGCCCGTAATTCTGTTTCTAGGAATGGAGTTTATATTTCATGGTGTTCTCATAAATTCTCTAAGCATTCTTTTAGAATTCATATATTTTTTCAGTTTCTTAAGGATGGTTTGGATAAGGTTTGTCTGCAAGTTCCTTGTAGGGACAAATCTCTGCTCTTTCTGTTTTGTTTCAAAGAAAGATTGTTAAGCTTCCTGATATTCACTGTTTTGTACAGGCTTTGGTCCATATCAAGCCTGTCATTAAATCAATTTCTCCTCTTTGGAGTCTTAATATGGTTTTGAAGGCTTTACAGGCTCCTCCTTTTGAGTCTATGCATTCCTTGGACATTAAACTACTTTCTTGGAAAGTGTTGTCCCTTTTGGCTATCTCTTCTGCTAGAAGAGTTTCCAATTTATCTGCTCTCTTTTGTGAGTTTTCCATCAGGATAAGGCAGTTTTGTGGACTTCATTTAAATTTCTACCTAAGGTTGTGAATTATAACAACATTAATAGGGAAATTGTTGTTCCCACTTTGTGTCCTAATCCTAAGATTTTTTTGAAGATATCCTTACATTCTCTGGATGTTGTAAGAGCTCTGAAACATTATGTGGAAGCTACAAAGATTTCAAGAAGACTTCTAGTCTATTTGTTGTCTTTTCTGGTTCTAGGAAAGGTCAGAAAGCTTCTGCCATTTCCTTGGCATCTTGGTTCAGCTTTTGATTCATCAGGCTTATTTGGAGTCAGGTCAGGTCCCGCCTCAGAGATTCACAGCTCATTCTACTGGTTCAGTCTCCTCTCGTGGGCTTTTAAGAATGAAGCTTCAGTTGATCAGATTTGCAAAGCAGCAACTTCGTCTTCTTTGCATACATTTTCTAAATTCTACCGTTTTGACGTATTTGCCTCTTCAGAAGCAGTTTTTGGTAGAAAACTTTTTCAGGCAGTTGTTTCAGAGTGATTCTTCCGCTTATGTTTTAAGTTTTTTTTTTTTTTTTTCATTTATGAGAAAAACCTATTTTGTTGGATGTGGATTTAATTTTTTCAGCAAAAAATGGCTGTTTTTATTTTTATCCCTCTCTCTCTAGTGATTCTTCTGTGGAGTTCCACATCTTGGGTATTACTATCCCATACGTCACTAGCTCATGGACTCTTGCCAATTACATGAAAGAAAACATAATTTATGTAAGAACTTACCTGATAAATTAATTTCTTTCATATTGGCAAGAGTCCATGAGACCCACCCTTTTGATGGTGGTTATGTTTTCTTGTATAAAGCACAATTATATTTCCAATTCCTTTTTTGATGCTTTTTACTCCTTTCTTTATCACCCCACTACTTGGCTATTCATTAAACTGAATTGTAGGTGTGGTAAGGGGTGTATTTATTGGCATTTTGAGGTTTGGGAAACTTTGCCCCTCCTGGTAGTATTGTATATCCCATTCGTCACTAGCTCATGGACTCTTGCCAATATGAAATAAATGAATTTATCAGGAAAGTTCTTACATAAATTATGTTTATTCATTAAAATAAAATCCAAGAACAAGGGGTCATGATCTTAAGCTGAAAGGTAGAATATTCAGAAGTAATTTGTAGACGCACTTCTTAACAGAAAGGGTGATTGATTCATGGACAAAACATCCGCAAGAGGTGGTAGTGACAAACACTGGGGACCTTTAAGAATGCCTGGAATAAGCATAAGGCATCCTATGTATCCTATGAACTAGATAAGCTTAAACTTTTAGGAAATATTGGGCAGACTTGCTGGGCCTATGGTTCTGCCAAAATCTATGTTCCTATGTTAAAATGTTTGTTAATATAAGCAAATCTAAGAAACTGAAAATTATCTTTGTGAATTGGTTGACTCCTTTGTGTATATTGTAGAGATAAATTGTCCTCACTGAACAAGGTGAAGAATAGTTCTGATCATTTCCATTTTGTAGGTTGGGACTCGTTAAAGGACTTAAGATCCAGAAAAGGCCTGAAAATTCCTTCTTTCTTGGGACCAATGAACAGATTGGAGTAAAACCCCTGTCCTCGTTCCCCAAAGGAACAGGACAGATAATTCCTAAAAGTTCTATAGCTTGAAAACATTAAAGGAAGGCTCGGGCCTTTATAAGAATTATTCTTTGGAATGTTGGAGAGAAGAAACAATGGACAGGAATAATAAAAGGGGTGGAAGAATCTGCATGTATATTAAACCTAACCTTAAACCTACAATAAGGGATGATATTTATGATACAAGTGACAATGTAGAGACCCTGTAGGTTGAAATAAAGGGTAGGGGAGAAATCCTCAAAAAAATATTGCTAGGAACATGCTACAGGCCCCCTAACATTAGTGACCTCAACTACTAATCCAAATAGGTAAGGCTGCTAATAACAATGCTGTAATTATGGGAGATTTTTATTTTATTTTTTTATAAACCAACAAATCATCAAGACATTGACTGTGGCATGAAAAAAAAAATATTTTACATTCACATATTCAATTTACCACACAGGGTAATGCAAACAAAGCAGTTAAACATAATGTACCCCTTTACATCTATAGAATATAGCTCTATGTGCCAGTTTGTTTATCTGGACCTCTAATACATAATCATTTGCCTAACGGAAAAGGGATGCATTATAATTCTTCAAAGTAAGGAGAATTATTCTTCTCTTCTATAATTTTTTCATTACGTTTTGTATTTTAATTGATGTTGGAAAATTTTAATATTTTTTTTAATATAAGACAATCCCCTCATACAAAAGAAGACAAAACAAAACAGAACAAAGCAAAAAAAAAAAAAAAAAAAAAAAAAAAGGAAAAGGGGGGGGGGGGGACCTCTAACCACACCTCCTGGTCCCTCCCTCACTCCTCTGTACAGGACGAATTAGAACTTGCTCTAATATAGCCTGTTTAAGCCCATTCAGATGGTAAACTACCTGACTGCATCAAGGTGACAAAGAAAGTTGTTTTCTTTATACCTGCTATCAATTGATGTTGAATTAAGGTGGAATAAGATTTCATTATACCCAACCATTTTTAGAAATATTTCTCTAAATTCCCTTCTATATATAGATCACTAGAATATTGTTCCATAATTATTTTTGCCACAACAGCTTTGTAATTTTGGAACGATAAAGATTTAGTTGATTTCCAATTTGATAGAATTACATTACCAGCAGCTAATATAATTGTATTGATTGTCTTGTACTGTTTATTTTTTGAAAAATTACACATAAAAAAGACTTCTTGTGCTATTCTAAAAGGAACTTCTAGACTTAAAGGGACACTGAACCCAATTTTTTTCTTTTGTAATTCAGAAAGAGCATGCTATTTTAAGCAACTTTCTAATTTGCTCCTATTATCAAGTTTTCTTCATTCTCTTGCTATCTTTATTTGAAAAAGAAGGCATATAAACTTTTTTTGGTTTCAGTACTCTGGACAGCACTTTTTTATTGGTGGATGAATTTATCCACCAATCAGCAAGGACAACCCAGGTTGTTCACCAAAAATGGGCTGGCATCTAAACTTACATTCGTGCATTTCAAATAAAGATACCAAGAGAATGAAGAAAATTTGATAATAGGAGTAAATTAGAAAGTTGCTTAAAATTTCATGCTCAATCTGAATCACGAAAGAAAATTTTTTGGGTACAGTGTCCCTTTAAGGATAGCCAAAAATGTATCTTATTCCAAAACTGATCAATTATAGGGCAATTCCAAAAACATTGCATAATATCTGCATTCAGATTGCCACATTTCATGCAAGCATTCTTGTCAAGGGGGTACCATTTTTTAAGATGTGCGGGAGTAACGTATATCAAGTTAAGGAGTTTGCAGTGTGATTCCCTCCAAGATATTATAGTGGTTGTTTTCCGTAGTCTTTTAAAGCTATCCTCAATTTCTTCCGCAGTAATATGGGGAAAATTTGTTTTCCATTTCTCGGCTAATGCCTCTAAGCGGATCTGGCTGGCTTTCTGAATTAATAAATTGTATATAAAGGAGAGAGACCTATTACTCTGTTTTTATATATTGATTACTGGGTTAATGTCTCCCAGTTTCCAATCAGTCTTGTTATCCTGCCACAACTCGTCATACATATGTCTCAATTGCAAATATGCATAAAAATCATGTTTATGAATCCCAAATTCATTCTGAAGGTCCAAAAATCACTTAGCTATGTCTAAACTGTTGTCCCTAATTTGGATCACGTCTTAATTTGGAGATTTTAACTACTCATATAAACTGGGCCAATACAACTAGTAATTCAGCTAATGGGGATAGATTTTTAAATGTTCTCAATGATAACTCAAGGATTCTTGTCACAATTAATAGAGGAGCCAACTAGGAGTAAAGCTATATTGGATTAGTGCTATCAAACAATACAGATATTTATACTATCAAACATAGAAGTCAAAGAACATTTGGGTAACAGTGATCATAACATGGTCACTTTTGAAATCACTTTTCATATGCAGTGTCTTAAATGTTTATTTAAGACTTTTTTTTAATTTTAAGAAAGCAAAATTCAATGATTTAAGGAAATCATTTTATAATATAAATTGGGACAATGTATTCTCTAATATAAATACAGAGGATAAATGGAAAATATTTAATAAAAAATCAAAGCCAATGTGGCTAAATAAAAATGTGTTAAGAGAAATTAGGAACAAAATGTAGGGCATTTAAATTATTCAAAGGAAATAGTACAGACTCAACATTCCATATTTATAAGGAATGTAACAAAGCATGCAAAAAAACAATACAATTAGCCAAAATTGAAAATGAAAAATGAATTGCAAAGGATTCTAAGTCTAACCCTAAAAGGTTTTTTAAGTACATAAATAGCAAAAAATCTAAGAAGGACAATATAGGTACATTAAAATTGTCAGTATGGCCGGGTTATAATGCAATATGTTTAATAATTATCCTTTAAACTAAACCCCAATAAAATGCATATACAAAACCATAAAATTAATATAAAAATCCTAAGTTCTTTTTATTAGTTAATATTTATAGACACATTGAAATATATTTGTAGAACACCAGATATGAATCAATACTATACACGTTTAAACTATTATAATATGCTATGCAAAGATCATAAAAGTTGCCTTATTCACAATAGTATCTCAAATCATCAAAGTTGCATTTAAATATCACAATGAGATACCAGAATCTTCTGTTATTAACCATTAACTCTCTAGTTCAATATAGATTACCCACTTACTATTCTTAATTAATAACTACCAGGGATATAATCACAATAAACAGTTTATGTACAGTTCTGAAAGAATTCACTATAATAACTGATTTATAAATCTGGAGTATAAACCCTGTCAAATAAATAATTTAGCAATAATGGCTAGTTAAGGTTACACAGGATTATGAAACGCAAACCTAAAATACTAAGTGCCTTTTTAAAAAAAAAAAAAAAAATCTTTTAGCTGGAATTTGACTATAGCAATAATGAATGTATTTGCTTTAAAATATCAAATTATAGGATTAATACATTACCAACATGAGCCAATCTGTAGTTCAGTCTTTTCCAAGTTCAATTCACCTCAGAATACAAGAGGTATTTTTGCAATGTGATGAGAAAAATAAGCCCAATTTGCTTAGAGTAACTTTGTCCCCGCAGCAGTTATTAGTTACAAGTTAGCAAGACAAAACCAGCCAGCAGTCAAAGTTTTGCAGCAAATGTTCTTAGCAAAAGTTAGCCTTTTTTTCTCTTTCTATGCTTGGGGTTTTATCATGTGATATAAAAACCACCCCTTTTTGTTCTGTACCATCATTGGTGAAATTGGAAACACACAATGGAAGCTTGTCTCGTATTGGCCCTTTGAGTCAAAATATTTGATTGCCTACTCGGGTTTGCATATGTTCTTAACAGACAACTCATTTGTCTGTCATACCATTCAAATCCCATAGGGGGCAGTAGACAACCAACAAATACAGTCCCAACATACTCATTGCTACAGTGTAATACATTCTTATCAAGTGATTATTTATCACACTATAACTTTTTGCATTATTAAAACTCTCTTGTGATTATCTATGTTTCATTTAGCATAACAGAAAATGTACAATTTGATACCAAACATTATTATTTTTAATAACCCTATTAATAAGCAATTTATACTGCTAATTATTAGCTTAAAATCCATTTAAAATAGCATTCAGTATCCTGGTATTGTATTGTATCTCAATAGGAATGCAATGTATTTCATATTTCTAATGCATATTTGAACGCATGGCAATACCAGCTGCAGATCTGAAATAAAATTAGTGTTATTAATTTTTATGTTAAAATAGAAAATATCTACATGTCTGTTTTTATGACTAAGGACATCGTGTTTTCCTGTAAAACAAAGGGAAAAATTGTCAAATATGTATACATCTATTTGTAGCATTTGTCTAAAATGTTACTATTAGTCATTTAGTCCCTAAATATCCATTCCTATGCTTAAAAATACAGAGACTAAGACATTTTATGCTTTAAAAAAATATATAGTTTAAGACATGCTAAAATTTTAACTCTCAGGCCTTCATGTTCATTTGAGCATCTCCTTATATTCATATAAAAACACAGCAGATTATACATTGTTATATAGTTATTTAAATTATGCAAGCTGTATTAAAATGAATTTTAGATACAATGCTACATTTGTCTCTGCTTAGCCACTTTCATTGTCTAGAATTTGTGGATTTAAGCTCTAGGGTTATTAACAAGTCTATGCTAATCACTATACAGTCAGAATTTTATTTGCTTATCTGACTTTATGCACAGAATGTCGTCTCCAAACATTTCATGATGCATGCTGGCCAGGTTGACCATCAGGCCCCTGTTTGCTACCCCCTGCAGGGCTGTGGGCTTCAAAAGCTATGTTAATCAGGAAAAAAGTGTCTCATATCTGATTTCATATACTGAATATACAGCTAATATAGATTGACCATCTCTTATTGAAGTTTTTGCCTTTGAAATGACTGATTGCCAAATGTTTTAGGGCCAGAAAAAAAAAAAGTTCAGTCACAATCTGATAGGAATTTCAGCTTCACACTTTAGCAAGAAAATGTTTCTTTTGAAGTGACCTTTATGATTCATCCTGTGTAATCAAAGGAAGTGGGTTAAATTACACACAGTGACATTTTGGAGTTTTAGCAATGAAATGAACTATTTGGTGTATACAACCATCTATATATATTAAATAACAATATGTGTATATATATTTATATTATTTAATAACGTCCACAGATCTACTGACATAATGCACAGAGGGTAGCATGATACATAATGACAGGGAGAAGGCTGAGGTACTAAACCAGTTTTTTTTTCTTCAGTATACACAAGAGAGGAACCATTGGATGATACTTTGGAACAAAATAGAACATGCCAGTCCATACCATTAACTGGATTATGTTTAGAGGATATCAGGAAAAAACTGCAGATGGAATACACCCAAGAGTGTTAAGGGAATTTAGCACTGTTATAGACAAACCTCTACTCTTAATTTTTCAAGGCTCATTATCCTCAGGCATGGTACCCTAGGATTGGTGTAAAGCTGATGTGGTGCCACTCTTCAAAAAGGGAAGTATTGATGATCCAGGAAGCTATAGACCAGTTAGTCTGACATCAATAGTGGGGTAGATATTTGAAGGGATTATATTGATGAGCATATTCATGTAAACAAGACTGTGAGTTCTAATTAGCATGGTTTTAGGAGAAATAGATCATGTCAAACTAATCTAATTGGATTCTATGAGGAAGGAAGTAAAAATATGGATAAAGGGGAATCAGTTGATGTGATATACTTAGATTTTGCAAAGGCATTTGATACAGTGCCACATGAGAGATTAATGCACAAAATTAAGGGACTGGGAATAGCTGAAAATGTTAGTTCATGGATAAATAACTGGATAAAAGATAGGTAGCAACGAGTAGTAGTAAATGGATCATACTCAGATTACACAAAGGTAATCAGTGGAGTCCCCCAGGGATCAGTACTGGGCCCTGTTCTTTTTAATATTTTTATAAATGACTTGGAGCAAGGATTAAATAGTGACATCTCTATTTTTGCAGATGAAACTAAGTTAAGTAAGGTATTTAGGTCAGACCAGGATGAGCTTTCGTTTCAAAGGGATCTGCAAAAATTAGAAGTATGGGCAAGTAAATGGAAAATGAGATTTAATACGGGAAAATGCAAGGTTCTACATTTTGGAAGTAAAAATAAGCAGGCAACGTATTTTTCAAATGGGACAAGACTTAGCCAAACAGAGGAGGAAAGGGATTTGGGAGTAGTCATAGATAACAAGCTAAAGATGGGTGCACAATGCAGGGCAGCGGCTTCAAAGGCTAATAAGATACTAGCATGTATTAAGAGGCATTGATTCAAGGGAGGAAAGCATAGTTTTGTCAATATATAAAGCCCTGGTAAGACCTCACCTTGAGTATGGAGTACAGTTCTGGGTCTGTTTTCTTTAGAAAAAAGGCGCTTGAGAGGTGACATGATTACTTTATATAAATATATTCAAGGCCAATATACAGAGATGGCAGGAGCTCTGTTTATTCCAAGAAAATTGTTTTTGACAAGAGGTCACAATATAAGGAGATTTAATCTCCTGCAATTGAAACGTTTTTTCACTGTAAGAGCAATAAAATTGTGGAACTCATTACCAAAGGCGGTAGTGAATGCCAATACCCTAGATACATTTAAATTTAGTCTGGATACATTTCTGTATATAAACAAAATTCATGGATATGATTGCTAGTATTAAATGGGTCACCTTTTAGTGGGGTTATTTAATCTTAACTGGAGCTTTTTGTAAGTAAATTAGATTTTTATAGGTTGAACTCGATGGACTTCGGTCTTTTTTCAACCTTATCTACTATGTTTCTTTGTAATGTAATAAAATGTGAACCTCCAAGAAGAACGGGGAGTCTAGGAGACTAGTCCCTGCAACACCAGTGGCAGGTTTGTGACTAATACCATCACCGGGAGTTATTCTGTCATTGCTCAATGCTCCATGATACCCTCTGTCTCTCTGTAGCAACTCTGCAAAGGGGAAAAATGGTCTTCAAATCAGTCAGAGGACTTCAATGAAGAATCCGAAGCAACTACATTCTTCACCCACCTTTTGAGAGGAAACAAGCTGGATAACCAGTGAGGTTGGATGGATGAAATACTCTTGGAGTTTTGGGAAATCCTTACCTCCTCCTCCTAGAGGCCAGGAGTTGAATCCCAGGAATTATAGACTTGTGGACTCTCACCAACTAGTGAAAAAAATCTCTTCACACCAAGTGCCATAATTAACACTGAACAATGTATGCAAGATTGTGATAAAAAGCTGTGTATGCTAATTGTTGATTTGATAAATACTGTGAGGTCTATCAAAATCCTTTTAGAAAAGTTTTTTTCAATTTTTTTTTATCTACAATAAATCTCCTCAGATTTTAATGGTGATCTTCTGTTGAAAATCATTTGATACATTTTTCTATTTGATTGTGATCAACTCCTGTATAAGACTAATTTTAAGCAAAGTTATATTAGCCAGGAAGTCTTTGGAAATCATTGATAATGCAGTGCACATATTGAAAAATCTCTTTCAACCTACAGACCAAGTGCCATAATTAACACAGATGACAGCTTTGATGCGTAATCACTTTTTGTTCTAAAAAATATGAATATATTAACTCTCAGCTCAAGCGCCTATTCTTTGTTTCAATGTGAAAATACATAATTGAAATCCGCTATATATAAAGCACAAATCTAAATACTGTAATATTGTCATTAATAAAGCAGTGACATTAAGGCAGCTACAAACATGTGTAACAGTATTTTAATAGATTCCATTTTTACTGCTCTATGAGATTTTACCCAATAAAATGCACATTATAGTTATTGAACAGATGTCCTAAGAAGACATTTTTATTAATGGCAATAGACGATAGAGCACATTAAAATCTGACTGGTTCTGTCATAAATTAGTAAGATTTGCTTGTTGTCCAAAACATTAACTCGTGGCAAGGGAGCTCTGCTGTGCCTGTAACTCATATCTGCAATTCACTTTAGCTAGGTTAGAACACGGAATGGGTAATTAATGCACACCTCTTACACTTGGTTGTTTATAAGAAATGTATTGAACCCCCAAATATATTTGGGGTAAATTCCACAAATAGGGTAGTCTGTGATTTATTTCTAAAAAATCTTTTAAATAACTCAAGATGTTTTCCCCCAGTTTCATAACATTAAAGGGACTTAACATTTTGTAATTACAAATATTCTGTGTAGTATTTATAATAAATTAGAATACAGAGTGTGCATTTTTTTTTTAATACACTTTGTTTAGTTTTTCAATTGCCTAATTCCCTCATTGCTTAGCATATATAGAGAAGCCAAATCGATCTTATTTTTTTCTTGTGTATAAAGCTATTTACTGCCATTTAGTTTGCAAACAAGGCACTTGTTTAGGGTGGCATATTTTGGGGTGCAGCACTTTTTGCTTCTCACTACACACGCACACATTCACACTGCACTACACACGCACACTGCACTACACACACACACACATACATTCATACTGCACTACACATGCACACTGTACTACACCCTCACATACACACACACATACATTCATACTGCACTACACACGCACACTACACTACACACACACATACATTCATACTGCACTACACACGCACACTGCACTACACACACACACACAAACATTCATACTGCACTACACACACACACACACACACATTCATATTGCACTACACACACACATACATTCATACTGCACTACACACGCACACTGCACTACACACACACACATACATTCATACTGCACTACAAACGCACACTGCACTACACACACACACACACATTCATACTGCACTACAGACGCACACTGCACTACACACACACATACATTCATACTGCACTAACACGCACACTGCACTACACACACACACACACACACACACACACACACATTTACATTCATACTGCACTACACAAGCACACTGCACTACACACACACATACATTCATATTGCACTACACACGCACACACACACACATTCATACTGCACTACACACGCACACTGCACTACACACACACACACACTGCACTACACACACACACACACACATACATTCATACTGCACTACACAAGCACACTGCACTACACACACACATACATTCATACTGCACTACACACGCGCACTGCACTACACACATACACACACACATTCATACTGCACTACACACGCACATACATGCACACTGCACTACACACACACACACATACATTCATACTGCACTACAGACGCACACTGCACTACACACACACACACACACACACACATATACATTCATACTGCACTACACACACACACACACATACATTCATACTGCACTACACACGCACACTGCACTACACACACACACACACATTCATACTGCACTACACACGCACACTGCACTACACACACTCACTATGAAAACTTATCATATACACACAAACTCACTGCACACTTGAACATAAACATTTTCTTTGGAAATGCCAGGGGGGAGAAAAAGTGATGTTACTCCCTTACCAAAAAAATATTATGGCCAAAAATTACCTAAAAACTCGGGGGTGGGAGTGAGCGGAATTTTGAGTGCCTTGGGCAGCACAAAACCTAAATACGCCACTGGCCAGGGCATATGTCTGTCCTTTTAGGGGCAGCCTCAGCTGCACAAGAACACACCTGACTTTGTCCCACCCACATCACTCATTATCCATGGCACACCCAAGGCACGGCCCCTTCCATTGCAGGTATATACAGTACCTATATTCCATTCTTAAGATATTTGCTCAAAGCCTAGAGAATCACTGGTGACTGCACATAGATACGTGAATAGCATCACTGCAAAGGTCGTGCATTTACCGTCATGCTGGCCTGTGCTTGATTTTCTGCACAAATGTGTGCGTATTATGTGTGACTGCTAATCAATAGGAATTTCAACAGAAAAAAATATATATTAGAAATGTTTTATGTAAAATCAATGATGTTTTTAGAAGAAAAAAAACACATTACATTGTTTAGATAGCGCATACAATTTTAAACAACTTTGTAAAGTACTTCTGTTATCAAATTTGCTTTGTTCTCTTGGTATTGTGTGTTGAAAAGTAGAGGCGTAAGCTAAGGAGCGTGCACGTCTCTTGAGCACTATATGGCAGCAGCTTTGCAAGAATGCTATCTATTTGTAAGAGCACTAGATGAAGACAATATTTTCTGCCATGTCGTGCTCCAGACACTATACCAAGGTATCATATCAACAAATACCATGGAAACCCTTTTAGAAATTGTATGCTCTGAATAACAACATAACATTTTTGGGTTTCATATTCCTTAAAAGGGACAGTAAACACTTTGAGATGGTAATATTAAATGATAAACTGTATATAAAAAATAAACTCTGCAATAAACTTGTATTATTTATTTTGTCCCCTTCCTTTAAATTCCATTTTAATATTGTGAGCTTTTCAGTTGCTGTTAGCAATGGAAGTGCAGAACATTGTTATATTCCACCCAGCCATTGGCTGTATACTCTAGGGACCTATTTATAACTGTCCCTTATTGACCTCAGCAGAGAAGGTAACCTAAGTTACAACATGGCAGCTCACATTGTTTTATAGACCCTAAACTTTACACTTATGTCATTATGTAAGCAACTAATGAAACTTTAAAAATACATCTACATATTATTCTCAGACTAATCTTTTCTTTGAATGCATCATTCTATATAGCATCAATTTAGTGTTTAAAGGGACAGTCTACACCAGAATTTGTTTTGTTTTAAATGATAGATAATACCTTTATTACCCATTCCCTAGTTTTGCACAACCAACACAGTTATAATTATACACTTTTTACCTCTGTGATTATCTTGTATCTAAGCCTCTGCAAACTGCCCCCTTATTTCAGTTCTTTTAACAGACATGCATTTTAGCCAATCAGTGCTGGCCCCTAGGAACTTCACGTGTGTGAGCACAGTGTTATCTATATGACACACACATGAACTAACACCCTCTAATGATAAAAAACTGTCAAAATGCCCTGATAGAAGAGGCGGCATTCAAGGGCTTAGAAATTAGCATATGAACCTCCTAGGTTTAGCTTTCAACTAAGAATACCAAATACAAAGCAAAATTGGTGATAAAAGTAAAATGGAAAATTGTTTAAAATTACATGCCCTATCTGAATCATGAACATTTTTGGACTAGACTATACCTTTAATGTCTCTTTAAAGCACTTTATGTAATTTTTATTGCATATATATAGAGAGAGCCAAAGAGGGGGGGGGGGAGAGCCAAAGAGGGGGGGGGGGAGAGAGCCAAAGAGGGGGGGGAGAGAGAGCCAAAGAGGGGGGGGGGGAGAGAGAGCAAAAGAGGAAAGAGAGCCAAAGAGGGGGGAGAGAACAAAAGAGGGGCAGAGAGAGCCAAATAGAGGGGGGGAGAGAGCCAAATAGAGGGGGGGGTAGAGAGAGCCAAAGAGGGGGGAGAGAGAGAGGAAAGAGAGCCAAAGAGGAGAGATCAAAAGAGGGGAGAGAGCCAAAGAGGGGGGAGAGAGAGTATGTGAAGTTGGAGCAAACTTACTAGTTACTACATACGCAGGCTAAAGGCAACGGCTCATACTGAGTAAATCACTCACTAATCAACATACTTACAATTACAAATAACAACATTCCTCATCAGTTAAAAGGACAGCACTTTTTTAAGTAGCTAATGATTATAAGATTGCTGCCGCAGTATATCATCAATTGATAGGCATAACCACATTAATACAGCACTGCATTACGAAACAGATACAGTGCACATAGCGAGATTATATACCCACAATTTATAAAACTATACAAGATACTATCTAGTTAGACTATATCCTATAAGCCTCAGCACTTACTGATTAACCATATTTCTAGGGTATTATATGGACTGACTACATGAGTTGTGCAAAGTTATAGTAGAAACTAGTTACGAACTTAGAATTTTGCAACAATATTGTATCATAATTACTGGCACACAGCTTTCCTTCTAACCCATTGTTAATATACAGAGGAATGTGTATAGCCTAACATTTACTCTGTTATTTCAACTAACGCCAGCACATACGGAGTTATATGTGATCTTAGAGTTACCTTTAATGCAATAACATTATAACTACCTGGCTGTAACTAAGCCAAGTTTAATATTACTAGTATTAACTCTTGCAAGATCTCTGGTAACCTCAAAAATCATTTAACTGAATGGTGAACAACTTTACAGTATCGCAAGTAATATTCTAACACCATTATACAATAATTTAATTATATCTACCTCAGTGATTCACCTCTCAATAACTATTTAGTTTAATCTGTATAACTTTTATATACAGCTTTCTTAGGAAGGCGTTTCGACACTTCTACATTGATAACCTGAGTTCTCAGGCTATCTTAATCAATTCTGCTATTATTGAAGTTGATACAATAATTTCTCACAGGACGGTGCACATAGTAGATATTTCTAGATTTTCTGACAGTACACTGCATTACTATGTGAACAGCGTTATTATGTGAACAGTACCTGGACAGGAGACAATGTCCTAGCATTTTTTTGGTACATAACACGATAGGATTTGATTCCAATTATTAGTCTTGCGTGTGTTGACTAGTGCCTGCATTAATACCAATATATTTATTTTATACCTGGGTTATTTACAGAATATAATTGAGACCTCAGTTTTACTCACAAAATATCTGACTAATCACCATTATTGTTATATGTGGTCAGATACCTCAGATCTATTATACAGTATTCTCTAATAGTTCTCTAGTGTTTTTAAATGTGCCCAATTTTTTATTAATTCTATTAAAGTGTTATGTTTTTAATGTGTCCTTATTTTTCACGTACACCACGCCACACTTCTACACACCCATGAGGGAGTGAGTGCTTTTATGTGTACTCTTTTTGTGTAACCGCCTGGTTACTTATACAACAGAGCCAGAGAGGGAGCAAGAGAGGGGTGGAGAAGGGCCAAATAGAGGGGGGGGGGGGAGAGCCAACTAGAGGGGAGGAGAGAGCCAAATAGAGGGGGGAGAGAGCCAAAGGGGGGGGGGGGGGAGAGAGCCAAAGAGGAAAGAGAGCCAAAGGGGGAGAGAGAGCCAAAGAGGGGAGAGAGAGCCAAAGAGGGGAGAGAGCAAAAGAGGAAAGAGAGCCAAAGAGGAGAGAGAGCCAAAGAGGGGGGAGAGAGAGCCAAAGAGGGGGGAGAGAACAAAAGAGGGGGCAGAGAGAGCAAAATAGAGGGGGGGGAGAGAGAGCCAAAGAGGGGGAAGAGAGAGCCAAAGAGGGGGAAGAGAGAGAGGAAAGAGAGCCAAAGAGTAGAGATCAAAAGAGGGGAGAGAGCTAAAGAGGAGAGAGAGCGCCAAAGAGGGGGGAGAGAGAGCCAAAGAGGGGGGAAAGAACAAAAGAGGGGGCAGAGAGAGCAAAATAAAGGGGGGGGGAGCCAAAGAGGGGGAAGAGAGAGAGGAAAGAGAGCCAAAGAGGAGAGATTAAAAGAGGGGAGAGAGCCAAAGAGGGGAAAGAGCTAAAGAGGAGAGAGAGCCAAAGAGGGGGGGGGGGAGAGAGCCAAAGAGGGGGGAGAGAGAGCCAAAGAGGGGGCAGAGAGAGCAAAATAGAGGGGGGGAGAGAGAGCCAAATAGAGGAGGGAGAGAGAGCCAAAGAGGGGGGAGAGAGAGCCAAAGAGGGGGAAGAGAGAGAGCAAAAGAGGAAAGAGAGCCAAAGAGGAGAGATCAAAAGAGGGGAGAGAGCCAAAGAGGGGGGGGGGAGAGCAAAAGAGGAGAGAGAGCCAAAGAGGGGGGGGAGAGAGAGCAAAAGAAAGGGGGGAGAGAGCCAAAGAGGGGAGAGAGCGCAAAAGAGAGGGGGGAGAGAAAGCAAAAGAAAGGGGGAGGGAGAGCAAAAGAGAGTGGGGAGAGAGCAAGGGGTGGGACCGCTGTACTGCAAAAAATGGCCCGTGTACACAGACTTTAGTACTAGTATATATATATATATAAAAAAAATTATTTATTTTTTCTGCTGTATATTTAGAAATCTAAAACTTTTTTAATGCACTATTTTATCTAATTATTTATTCAGTCTTTTGTAATACCACACATCTGTCTATTAGCTGCTTGCCCAATACCACTGATTTTGGAAGTGTAGGGCTGAATTTAGTCTGGAGTGTAGTAAGTGTATAGAGCGTTAGAAGGTGGTGTTTATGTCTATGAGAGTGTAAAGTTTGCAACTTTGTAGCAGTTAGTGGGGAGGGCTTTTACTTACAGCTTAAAAGGAAGACTCTAGAAGCTTCTGGCCCTCTTTCCTTTTCTGGATGCCGTGAAGCTGCTCTTTTCCTTCTACTCTTTGATGGCGACATTAGTTTTACAGCTTTCTTTAGGCAGCTTTAGAATCTTAGTTGAACCACATTTTGGTAAATCCAGGATTATTAATTTAGTAGCTTCCCCTTTGTTACCGAATGCTGTACAACTCCCTGAACTGGTTCCTTTATAGTTTGAGCAGTGTTATACCCTGATGATTTGTAGGTGGTCTTGGTCCAGGCTGCCGACAGAGAGCGGGGATGAGCAGGGCTGCAATCAGGGGTTGAAAGTGAGCACTACTATCAGTGGCACAGGACTACACAGGCCCTGATAGAGTCAGGGTGCCATTAGTGCCTTAAATGTAGGCAATAGCACCCTGGTTTGGGCACCTGAATATCCCCTCTGACTGCCACGGCCAGCCAAATTTAGTCCGGTGCAGCTGGGCTGTTTCTAAGCTGCACGGCTGGGGGAACTATAAGTTCCAGAATGCCGTCCAGTGATATCCCTTCAAATCAGAGCAGGAGGGAGGAGCTCCTGTTCAAAGCTACACATTTGGAAATTATAGGGAGCAAGCGGCTACCAGAATAGCTAGGGTTGTTGTTGTGAGTATAATATAATTTTTTATTCAATTATTTTCAGATGTTTGCAACTAGGCATGTCATAGATAATATAAAACAAATCTCAGGTTAAAGTTGCTCTATAAATTATCCAACTGCTGAGTGTTCACTGTTTATTAAACTTTTGGCTGCCAGAAAGTATTATGTTCCCCAGCAGTGTGCTGTGGCCATGAGGGCAAAATATAAGATGCAATAGACTTATTTTAATTGTAAATGTATAATTGTTACCCCCTCTCAAAAAATAAATACATTTGAAGTCTGAAATATGTTTGTTTAGAAGGAATATTCATGTTACATTGTTATGCTCTTAGTTTTCTAAAATCTTGCCAAAGAATCTAGGCATGAGTCAAAACTGTCAGTATTGTGTGTGTGTGTCTGTGTGAGTATTTGTGTTTCTGTGGATGCCTGAGTGTTTTGGTGTGTATATGAGTATGTGTTTTTGTAGGTGTCTGTGTGTATTTCTGTGAATGTGTGTGAGTGTGTGTATAAATGTTTCTGTGAGTGTCTGTGATTGTTTCTGTGCATGTGTGTTTTTGGGGGTGTCTGTGTGTCAGTGTGAGTGTGTGATTCTGTGGGTATCTGAGTTTTTCTGTGATTGTATGTTTCTGTGGGTGTCTATGTGAATGTGTGTCTGTGTATGAGCGTTTCTGTGGGTGTCTGCTTGTGAGTGTTTTTGTCAGTCTGTGTGTTTTTCTGTTGTACCTTTGTGTGTGGTTCTGTGGTTGTTTTTGTGAGTATTTCTGCGATTGTGTATTTGTTTCTGTGGGTGTTTGTGCTTATATTTGTGAGTGTGTTTATTGTGGATATCTGTTTCTCTGAGTGTGTTACTGTTGTACCTGTGTGTGTGTTTGAGTATTTCTTTGGCTTTCTGAGTGAGTGTGGTGTGTGTGTTTGTATGAGTCTTTCTGTTAGGATCTGTTTCTGTGGGTGTCTGTGTGTGTGTTTCTGTGAGTGTGTTTATTTATGATGGTTTCTGTGTGTGCGTGTTTCCGTGGGTGTCTGTGTGGGTGTTTCTGTGTTTTGTATTATTACTTTTACAATATCTTCAAGTCTGTCTCCACTCAAGAATAAACACACGTTTGTCACTTTGCCAAAATTTGTGCAGGTGGTGGTTCATGGTTTAGTAAGGGGCCCCAAAATTTCTAGTGGCTTCCCTGGGAGGAGTGATGGCCATTGCTGGGGGGGGGGGAGCAATGTCCTTAGCTTGAGTTATTTCCTCTATCTGGCAGGGGTCGTAGCTAGGCTCCACACTGTGTCAGCATTCCTGAGCCTACGTCCTGCTCCGCAGGGGTCATGTTACGACTTGATTGCCGCCATTCTGTTTTGGTTGATACATTTTGAGAAAAAGTTTCAGCAATATTTACAGTTAATTTAGTTATAGTGCCTTAATTAATTACTTGTATGGTCTTGCCTCCAGTTCTGTGTCTGTGTGGTTATTCGGTTAATTGTATTTGATTAGGAGCAAGTTATATTTCGCACTCATGACGATAGGTCATTTAATCCCTTATGAGTTTTTCATACTAGCAACTGTTACCCAGTGTCCTGGTCCAGTGCCTGTATTATTATATATTTAGAGAGAAAAAATGGGGTGATACAGCCTTGGATTTTGTGTTTGGATTTTATTTATTTTATTTTGAGGGTAGCATGATAAATAATGACAGGGAGAAGGCTGAGGTACTAAACCAGTTTTTTTCTTCAGTATACACAAGAGAGGAACCATTGGATGATACTTTGGAACAAAATAGAACATGCCAGTCCATACCATTAACTGGGTTATGTTTAGAGGATATCAGGAAAAAACTGGATAATATTAAGATAAATAAAACTCCAGGCCCAGATGGAATACACCCAAGGGTGTTAAGGGAAGTTAGCACTGTTATAGACAAACCTCTACTCTTAATTTATCAAGACTCATTATCCTCAGGCATGGTACCCCAGGATTGGCGTAAAGCTGATGTGGTGCCACCCTTCAAAAAGGGAAGCAGGGGTGATCCAGGAAGCTATAGATCATTTAGTCTGACATCAATAGTGGGGAAGATATTTGAAGGGATTATAAAGGATTATATTGATGAGCATATTCGTGTAAACAAGATTATGAGTTCTTGTCAGCATGGTTTTAGGAGAAATAGATCATGTCAAACGAATCTAATTAGATTCTACGAGGAAGTAAGTAAAAATATAGATAAAGGGGAATCAGTTGATGTGATATACTTAGGTTTTGCAAAGGCATTTGATACAGTGCCACATGAGAGATTAATGCACAAAATTAATGGACTGGGAATAGCTGAAAATGTAAGCTCATGGATAAATAACTGGATAAAAGATAGGGAGCAATGAGTAGTAAATGGATCATACTCAGATTGGACAAAGGTAATCAGTGGAGTCCCCCAGGGATCAGTACTGGGCCCTGTTCTTTTTAATATTTTTATAAATGACTTGGAGCAAGGATTAAATAACAACATCTCTATTTTTGCAGATGATACTAAATTAAGTAAGGTCATTAGGTCAGAGCAGGATGAACTTTCATTACAAAGGGATCTGCAAATATTAGAAGTATGGGCAAGCAAATGGAAAATGAGATTTATTACAGAAAAATGCAAGGTTCTACATTTTGGAAGTAAAAATAAGCAGGCAACGTATTTTTTTAGCATGTATTAAGAGGCATTGATTCAAGGGAGGAAAGCATAATTCTGTCACTATATAAAGCCCTGGTAAGACCTCATCTTGAGTATGGAGTGAAGTTCTGGGGACCGATCGCAAAAAAAGATATTGCAGAACTAGAAAAAGTCCAGAGAAGGGCCACAAAGCTAAGTGGATTGGAGAAATTAACCTATGAGGAGAGGCTAGCCAAACTGGGTCTGTTTTCTTTAGAAAAAAAGGTGCTTGAGAGGTGACATGATTACTTTATATAAATATATTCAAGGCCCATATTCAGAGATGGCAGAAGCTCTGTTTATTCCAAGAAAATTGTTTGTGACAAGAGGTCAAAAATTAAGGTTGGAGGAAAGGAGATTTAATCTCCTGCAACAGAAACGTGTTTTCACTGTAAGAGCAATAAAATTATGGAACT
This sequence comes from Bombina bombina, assembly GCF_027579735.1. Taxonomy (NCBI): domain Eukaryota; kingdom Metazoa; phylum Chordata; class Amphibia; order Anura; family Bombinatoridae; genus Bombina; species Bombina bombina. Next base: position 69,563,788 of record NC_069505.1, read on the forward strand.
CATTACCAAAGGAGGTAGTGAATGCCAATACCCTAGATACATTTAAAAATAATCTGGATACATTTCTGTATATAAACAAAATTCATGGATATGATTGCTAGTATTAAATTGGTCACCTTTTAGTGGGGTAATTTAAGCTTAACTGGAGCTTTTTCTAAGTATTTTAGATTTGTATCGGTTGAACTCGATGGACTTCAGTCTTTTTTCAACCTTATCTTCTATGTTACTATGTATGTATTTTTGCTTCGTTTGGCACCACATCTATACCATACCACACTGCAGGTCTATTGCCACTGCCTAGTGCCTACCAGTAAATACATAGCGTCTGCATTACACTCATTTTAAAGAGAAGTAAGAGCTATAGTAAGAGTTTTGTAGGCTGAAGAGGATATTATATAAAGGTTTAAAAATCGTCAAATAATTCACTTGGCTAACTATATGTGACTAACCTACACACTGCCAGCTCCGCAGTTGGCACGGGTATGGTCAAAGAAGTGCCAATATTGATATTCCTCAAACGTTGTGCCTGTATCTTCCTTAAAACTTAGCATTAAAGAAATATTTGTTTACACAAAGTGTATCTCTTCTTATGTGTGGGTGTGTCTGGCAAGTGCTTATACTGCAGTTGGCACTTGTGTGCCCATGTGCCTAGTACAGTGTAAGTTTAACCAATCTTCATTTTCCAAAACTTGCTTTTGCTATAAATCAGCTGTAACATTACATAAAATAACTCGCTGCTATTTTGTTTAGTTTTGTTACTCTTTTCAGTGGGTGCACCTGGAACACCTGTGCCCAATACAATACAGTGCCAATCTATATATTTTAAAGTATTAATCAACTGTTACTCTAAAAAAAAAAAGTTGTCAATCATTACACATAGCTTATTGTTATCTGTTTATTTCAATGAGTGCACCTGGCCTAGTGGCCATGTTGCAGATGGCATAGGTGTGCCAAACATAACCCACACAGTCGCACTTTTCACAAAATGATTCCAAGAACAAAGGAACCACAGCTGACAGTTCATAGTATGCCCTCAGAACAGCTCTTCTTTAATTCTCACCATTGGAGCACCTTCTTATTTTTTTATTGCAATGCCAAAAAAAGAGCCAATCGTTATAGTCTAAAGGTTATTGTGGCTGTTATATTGTTGCTTAAAGGGACAGTAAACCCAAAAATGTTCTTTCATTATTTAGATAGAGGATACAATTTTTAAAATGTTTCCAATTTACTTCTATTATCAAATTTGTTTTGTTCTCATGTTATTCTTTGTTGAAGGAAAACCTAGGTAGGTAGCGTGCACATGCCTGAAGCACTACATGACAGGAAATAGTTCTGCCATCTAGTGCTCCTGCTAATGTATAAGATTGTTGCAAAACTGCTGCCATATAGTGTTGTGGACACGTGCACACTCATGAGCTTACAGCCCAGCTTTTCAACAAAGGATAACAAGAAAACAAAGAACATTTGATAACAGAAGTAAATAAGAAAGTTGTTTAAAAGTACATGCTCTATCTAAGTCATGAAAGAAAAAATTGGGTTCTATGTCCCTTTAATATACTTAAGTTATAATAATAATAACATGCATTCATGTGACAGTGACATAAAGGGCTTATAGAGAAACAGAAGCCATCTCAAACAAATTCACCCCTCCCTTACTGCTATCAGCCTCTGGTTCCAACAGCACATTGCTGAGTCAAACACACCCCAGTAGCATCACTTTGCAGAGGTGCAGCAACCCCTCCCCTCCCAAAGAAAAGGTCATCTATGAAGCAGCCAAAATAAAAACAAAGGTGGTGGTGTTAGGGGATGGTGAATGAGTTTGTTGTATATTAGTATAATGGTGAATGAGCAAGCTGTATATTAGTATAATGGTGAATGAGTATGCTGTATATTAGTATAATGGTGAATGAGTTTGTTGTATATTAGTATAATGGTGAATGAGTTTGTTGTATATTAGTATAATGGTGAATGAGCAAGCTGTATATTAGTATGATGGTGAATGAGTATGCTGTATATTAGTATGATGGTGAATGAGCAAGCTGTATATTAGTATAATGGTGAATGAGCAAGCTATATATTAGTATAATAGTAAATTAGCAAGCTATATATTAGTATAATGGTGAATGAACAAGCTATATATAAGTATAATAGTAAATGAGCAAGCTATATATTAGTATAATGGTGAATGAGCAAGCTATATATTAGTATAATAGTAAATGAGCAAGCTATATATTAGTATGATGGTGAGTGAGTATGTTGTATATTAGTATAATGGTGAATGAGTATGCTGTATATTAGTATGATGGTGAGTGAGTATGTTGTATATTAGTATAATGGTGAATGAGTATGCTGTATATTAGTATGATGGTGAGTGAGTATGTTGTATATTAGTATAATGGTGAATGAGCAAGCTGTATATTAGTATGATGGTGAGTGAGTATGTTGTATATTAGTATAATGGTGAATGAGCAAGCTGTATATTAGTATGATGGTGAGTGAGTATGTTGTATTTTAGTATAATGGTGAATGAGTATGTTGTATATTAGTATAATGGTGAATGAGTATGCTGTATATTAGTATGATGGTGAGTGAGTATGTTGTATATTAGTATGATGGTGAATGAGTATGTTGTATATTAGTATAATGGTGAAGGAGTATGCTGTATATTAGTATGATGGTGAGTGAGTATGTTGTATATTAGTATGATGGTGAGTGAGTATGTTGTATATTAGTATGATGGTGAATGAGTATGTTGTATATTAGTATGATGGTGAATGAGTATGCTGTATATTAGTATGATGGTGAGTGAGTATGCTGTATATTAGTATGATGGTGAATGAGTATGTTGTATATTAGTATGATGGTTAATGAGTATGTTGTATATTAGTATAATGGTGAATGAGCAAGCTGTATATTATTATGATGGTGAATGAGTATGTTGTATATTAGTGTGATGGTGAATGAGCAAGCTGTATATTAGTATAATGGTGAATGAGTATGTTGTATATTAGTATAATGGTGAATGAGTTTGCAGTATATTAGTATAATGGTGAATGAGCAAGCTGTATATTAGTATGATGGTGAATGAGTATGTTGTATATTAGTATGATGGTGAATGAGCAAGCTGTATATTAGTATAATGGTGAATGAGTATGTTGTATATTAGTATAATGGTGAATGAGTATGTTGTATATTAGTATGATGGTGAATGAGCAAGCTGTATATTAGTATAATGGTGAATGAGTATGTTGTATATTAGTATAATGGTGAATGAGCAAGCTGTATATTAGTATGATGGTGAATGAGTATGTTGTATATTAGTGTGATGGTGAATGAGCAAGCTGTATATTAGTATGATGGTGAATGAGCAAGCTGTATATTAGTATAATGGTGAATGAGTATGTTGTATATTAGTATAATGGTGAATGAGTATGTTGTATATTAGTATAATGGTGAATGAGTATGTTGTATATTAGTATAATGGTGAATGAGTATGTTGTATATTAGTATGATGGTGAATGAGCAAGCTGTATATTAGTATAATGGTGAATGAGTATGTTGTATATTAGTATAATGGTGAATGAGTATGTTGTATATTAGTATAATGGTGAATGAGCAAGCTGTATATTAGTATGATGGTGAATGAGTATGTTGTATATTAGTATAATGGTGAATGAGTATGTTGTATATTAGTATAATGGTGAATGAGCAAGCTGTATATTAGTATGATGGTGAATGAGTATGTTGTATTTTAGTATAATGGTGAATGAGTATGTTGTATATTAGTATAATGGTGAATGAGTATGTTGTATATTAGTATAATGGTGAATGAGTATGTTGTATATTAATATAATGGTGAATGAGCAAGCTGTATATTAGTATGATGGTGAATGAGTATGTTGTATTTTAGTATAATGGTGAATGAGTATGTTGTATATTAGTATAATGGTGAATGAGTATGTTGTATATTAGTATAATGGTGAATGAGCAAGCTGTATATTAGTATGATGGTGAATGAGTATGTTGTATATTAGTATAATGGTGAATGAGTATGTTGTATATTAGTATAATGGTGAATGAGTATGTTGTATATTAGTATAATGGTGAATGAGTATGCTGTATATTAGTATAATGGTGAATGAGTATGTTGTATATTAGTATAATGGTGAATGAGCAAGCTGTATATTAGTATGATGGTGAATGAGCAAGCTGTATATTAGTATAATGGTGAATGAGTATGTTGTATATTAGTATAATGGTGAATGAGTATGTTGTATATTAGTGAATGAGTATGCTGACTGTATATTAGTATGAACCAGATGTTTTTTGTTATTTTCTTCAGTTAGCTATGGCTGATAAAAAATGACATTCTGGAGCCCAGCACCGCAAATGAAAGGCAGAACAAGCAAACGAGCAAGCAAAGCAAGAGGGGTCCTTCTTAAAATACTTTTATACATAGAAAGCAAATCAAGAACAAGAATGTGACTGTACTCTTGTAGAACTGACACTGGGGAAGCTGAATGTTGTACTCCTACTACAAGTCATACTGAAGTGTCACAATTTGGAAATGTTTCTAGAAAGAACTCAGAAGAAAAAGATGTCATTAAAAGTGAGACTAGTAGCACTGCAAAGTCATCAAAAGAAGATGATATTGTGCGTGATTTGGATTAAAGTGACCCTGCCAAATGGCCCTACTCTTGCAGTGATGATCTACGACAGCTTATAATTCAACAGGGACCACAGGAGTTGGTATAACAGGATTTTCCCAAAGACTCTAAAAACAGAAGATTTTCTTCTGTACACTACAAGAGGAGACTGGCAAATGGGGAAGTGTGTCATCAATGGTTGATATATTCAACCTCAAAAGATGTGTTTTTTTTGTTTTTGCTGTAAATTGTTCAGTAAAAGAAATGTTGCATCATCCCTACAAGAAACAGGTTCAAAAGACTGGAAGAACATTGGAGCAATTATTTCTTCACATGAGAGGAATACTTACCATGTGGAAAACAATCAAGCCTGGCATGAACTTGAATTACACTTATCTAAAGAAAAACAATTGATGCTATTAACCAGCAGAAAATTAGGCAAGAAGGACAATATTGGCAAAAAATCTTGCAACCCTTGATTGCTTTGGTAAGACTTCTTGCCATGCAAAACTTATCATTCCATGGTACAAATGACAAGTTGTATAGTGCCGGCAATGGAATTTTTTTTTTAAAGTTTGTGTAATATCTAGCCCTTTTTGATCCTATCATGAATTAACATTTGCGTAGGGTTAAAGATGAAGAAACATTGGTTCACTACCTGGGAAAATATATCCAGAATGAGCTTATACAACTTCTAGCTGGTGCTATAAAGCAGCAAATTATAACAAGTACAATCGCAGCTAAATACTATTCAAATATTCTGGACTGCACACCTGATGTTAGTCATATTGAGCAAATGACAATGATTGTACGTTTTGTCGATGTAAGCAAACCATCAGATAATGAGTCTGAAAGTATTACCATAAGAGAGCATTTCTTGGGATTTATTCCACTACAGGAGACTACAGGTGCCTTTATAGCAGAAACTCTTCTTAAACAGCTGGAGCAAATTGAATTGCCAATTTAAAATCTGCGTGGTCAAGGGCATGACAATGGGAGTAATATGAAAGGCAAACAAAATGGAGCACAAAAGAGAATACTGGACTTAAACCCACGTGCGTTTTTTGTGCCCTGCCATTCACATTCTTTAAACTTGGTAGTCAATGATGCTGCTCAGTGTTGTCTGGAAGCAACTACTTTCTTCAGGTTAGTTCAACAGATTTATAATTATGTATAAAATTGAAACCACTGAGATATCATCTTGGTAATATATTTGATGCTTTGATAGAGATTTATGATGACACAAGCCTATCAGTTACATCTAGAAATACTTCCCAAATTGAAGCCAGGGCCCTTGCTGATGCAGTTAGTAAGTTCAAGTTTGTGGTATCCCTGGTTACATGGTACAACATCCTTTTTGAAGTCAATCTTACAAGCAAGCTACTACAAAATAAGGAAGCTGATTTAAATTCATCTACAAGACAATTGCAAGTGACCAAGAATTATCTCATAACCTGCAGGTGTGATGAGGGTTTTCAACAAGTTTTAACAGATGCTACTGAGATTGCAAATGAGATACAGATAGTACCAAACTTTGAGACAGAAGGTCAAGTACGAAACAGGAGAAAGAAACGGCAGTTTAAATATAAGGCCCGAGAAGAAGCACCACAAGATCCAAAGCAGAAATTCAAAACAGCTTTTTAGTATGCTGTTTTAGACATGGCCATACAATCTATTGAAGAGAGATTCCAACAGCTACAACAAAATAATTCACTATTTGGCTTCCTATATGACATATAAAAAAAATGACTGAAGATTTACTTAAGGACTGCAAGAATTTGGAAAAGTCATTGATGCATAATGGAAACAGAGATATTGATGCTGAAGATCTGCGTTGCGAACTTGAAGCAATAGCTCGAAGACTTCCAAAGCCTATGCTGCCACAAGAAGTACTTCTCTTCATACTACAAAATAAACTTCTGGATAACGTGCCCAATGTTTCTGTTGCACTGAGGATCCTTCTCACACTTCCAGTATCAGTGGCAAGTGGTGAACGTAGTTTCTCAAAAGCTCAAACTTATAAAAATTTACATACTTTCAACAATGTTGGAAAAGAGATTAGTTGGATTAGCTACTATATCAATTGAACATACACAGGCAGCAGCACTTGATCTGACTGAAATGGTGACAACATTTGCAAAGGCAAAGGCACGCAGAGTGAGATTTTGATGTGTCTGAAATTGAAACTTTTATCTGACAACTCTGTCGCTTTTTATGTTGGTTTCTCTCTGACTATAAGAAAAATACAGTTAATATATATTTTGTTATTATAGTTAATTTATATTTGTTTAATACAGTTAATTTACATTTTGTTAATATAGGTAATTTATATTTGGTTACTTTATATTTTGCCTTTAATATTGGGCTTTTGGCATCTTATGGCACATATTCTTGAAAATTAATAGAAATTTAAAAGTGCCATGTTTTGTTGCTTTGTTTTGGGTTTTATTGGCGTGGGGGGGGGTGCAAGTAACTGGTCTTGCCTAGGGCACAAAATAGTCTAGCACCGGCCCATCCTAGGGAGGTGTCTCTATGGGTGATGTGGGAAATCAGAGGTGGACTCCTTGTCCAGTGTGCTTAGGGATGTGCCTGCCCCTCACTGACAAGGCCCATAGAAGATTGAAATGATTGTCTGGGGTTGTCATGTTCCTTGTTCAGAGGAGAATTGCCTGGTATTTTGGGGCTGGACTGACCTTACTTGGCAGGATCAGACTGATATACTTCAGGAAAGTTCTCCTCTGTGAAAAACACCCTGGTCTAAAAGAGGCTGCTCCTGGGGGGTAAATTGCCATAAAACAAGCTAATGAGCTGTTGTTTGTTCCTGGTATAAAATTAAGAATCATATTATATATGTTATGCAAAATAAATGTGATAAATGCTTTTATATTTAGCTTAATTGTCCAATAAATCAAATATTAAAAAAATACATTATGTTTACTGTGTTTTTAGAGAGACAGTAGCTATCCAAACAGTAAGAAAGTGTAGGGCCTCCTAGCCTGGAATGCATCTAAGGGTTAAAGGGACAGTCTACTACATAATTTTTACTGTTAAAAGGGTTGATCTATCTTTTTTATTACCCATTCCCCAGTTTTGCATAGCCAACACAGTTATATTATACTTTTTATCTCTGTGATTACCTTGTATCTAAGCCTCTGCAGACTGCCCCCTTATCTCAGTCCTTTCTGACAGATTTGCACACGGGAGTGAGCACAATGTTATCTGTCACACATGAATTAGCACTGTCTAGCTGTGAAAAACTGTGATAATACACTAAGATAAGAGACAGCCTTCAAGGGCTTAGAAAGTAGCATATGAGCCTACCTAGGTTTAACTTTCAACTAAGAATACAACGAGAACAAAGCACATTTGATGATAAAAGTAAATTTTAAAGTGCATGCTCTATCTGTACCATGACAGTTTAATTTTGATTAGACGGTTCCTTTTAATGCCCGTAGGAACTGAGTGATTGTGTGTGTGTTGCAACTCCGTTGCTAGGTGGTGAGGTTGAATTCTCTACCTTTATAGAAAGAAGTCAGAAGTTTAGCCACCCCTTTTCTTCTGGACTTAAGAAGCTTCCTCCCTCCCTTTTTGTTTTGTTGCAGCAGGGGCTACATTCGGTTAAGGCATCTGAGGGAGTCTTTAGGCAGTGTAGGGCACAATTGGGCCTGGAGCAAAGCTAAGGGTTAAAGCCGTAGGGAGAGATAGGAGAAGAGGGCTGGCTAGGGAAGTTAGTTGCAACAATGTTGCATGCAAGGGAGGGGCCCACTACTCACCTTAAAAGTGGGGATCATCAGCTTCCTGGCCCTCTTCTTCCTGGAATCCGGTGCAGACGAGTTCTTTCTGTTATTGTTCAGGGTAATTCTTCATTTCTGTGAACAATGCAGCGATCCAGACGATCTAAACTCCCTCCTCAGCGCTTCCACGAGTTGGTGTTTGAGAAACCTGGATCTGGAAAACAGAAAAAACAGATAAGTACACTGGATGACATTGAAGAGCTAGATGACATAATTCCACCTACACAGTATACTACTGAGACTAGGCCTAGTACTAGTATAGCACAGACAAACATTATGAGTCACACTGTTAGCAGGTTAGATATCCATGCAGCAGGTGAGGGGGTGGAAGGAGACGATTCAGCCTATGCCTCAGTGGCAATGGCTAGGCCGGATGAGCAATCAGCCTGTCTCCAAGCAACTGGCCCTCAGGCTAGGCCTCAGGCTTCCAGTCCACCTTCGGTAGCTTCACATGTACCGGTTGAGGCCTATGTTGAAACCTCAATTACCCCTTTAGCTAGGCCCAGGTTAGATAGGGGCTCAACACGTGGTGCAAGTGCAGGCACTGAGGCAGATTTAGCCATTACACGGGGCCCCTCTCTATTAACCCCCGCAGATGCCCCTGAAAATTTGGCCTCGGCGCCGGCGCAGCATGCCCTCTCAAGAGCTGGGCCCGCTTCTGTGGTGCTTTCGCCTGCGCAACAAGCCCCTGTTCTGTCATCATTAGACCCCCAGCCCGTCTCCACACCGCAACAAGGCTTACCTGAAGTAGCGGTATCCTCCCTCATATCCGCGATTCCTCCGTCGGCGGTCTCGGCGGTGTCTTCCATCCTGGCGTCTTTAGTTGCGGCGATGTCCCCGGCGGGTATGCAGGCTCCTCCGTCGGGTCCTCCAGGTTCTCCGGCGGGTCCTCTGCTCCAGCTCCACGCGGCGTCGGTGTCCGGTCCTCCAAACCAGGCCGCGGGTCCTCAGGGTCCAATGGTAAGTGCGCAACCGGAAGTTCCGGTCACGCGCCCATCCACTTCCGGTTCCGGTTTCAGCGTCGGGACTTCGCGGGAACGGTCGCATCCTCTGCAGCTCCAGGAAGGTGAGCACCATGAGAGGATGGCGGCCGGGGGTGGGTTATGGGGCCGAAGGGGTCCTCAAGTTCGGCAACGGAAGGCGCCATCTCGCATTAATACCAGGTTGCAATTTACTGGCAGCAGGGCTCAGGATCCAATTAGCGGGGTCACGCATAAAGGCCTTAAAAGTAGAAGGGGGGCTTCAACGAGAGCTAACAGGTTGAACCCCTTAGGTAGGGGCATGTTAGCGGGAACCAGGGCGATAGATTCTCAATCAGATTTCAATCCAGGAGGGCTAATAAGTGCGATTGAACCGCAGGGTCAGCACGCCCAGGCTCAGGGACAAGTTAATTTGGCGCGCCAGCATAGCGCTCAGGGTCAGCTTATTGCGGCACAGCAGCATACCGCACAGGGGCAAGCTAATGGCGCAGTTCAGCACAATAGGTTACATTATCAGCAAATTAGGGCAGATTCTCAGCCAAGTAGTGCGACATCACCCCACATGAATGTACGCGCTGTGGCGCAGTTAGGGATGTCTGGTATGAATGCACAGGCTGATCCTTTGAGTCTCAATATGAATGCACGCGCTGTGGCGCAGTTGGGGAATTCTAGTGTGAATGCACAAGCTGAACCTATGAGTGTTTCGAATGTGAGGGTAAGTAGAATTGCAAATGATGCTTTGAATGTGTTACCAACATCACGGTCACATGAGTTAAGGGACAATCCTGCTTCATTAGTTCAGTTACAGGGTAGGAATGTGAATGTGGGGCATGAAAGGGCAAATGAAATAGGACAGGCAGGCTTACATGCAAATAATAGGTCAGGCTTGGGTCCTATTAACCCCCCCTTTGCCGGTGTCCGTAGTGCTCGCGACCTGTTTTCTTTTTTACAGAACGCATCTCAAGGGGATCTGAGCATGGAAGCAAACCAGGTTGATAGGCCTTCGGCTTCGGCGGTTATTCCACAGGAGCAGGCGGATGCACAGCAGCGTGAGAGCACGGCTGATTCCTTGCAGCAGGACAGCGGGGCGGTTCCTGGTCCTTCCACCTCCGGTATGGAGCATCAGGACGGCGCAATGGCCATTCCTGGTAAGCCCTTTACATTTACACATGACCGACATGACCAGGTTGACTCATCCCTGTCTGAATCTGAATGTGACAGTGACACTTCACTTGGGCTAAGGGGTAAGGGTCAGAAGCGCATGTTTGCCATGGTAAAGAAAATGTGGCAGGTAATGCAGTCAGGCGCAGTCGGCAGCATGGCGCAGGCGCAGCTTGCGGTAGGTTCCCCAGAAGCTGTGCAGAGCACCACTATAGTGGGGGACAAGCGTCCACCTATTAACTTAATCCCAGAAAGGAAAGTGGCCTTACACGGCGATTCTTTCCCATCTTATACTCCATCATTGCACGGTCATTTGAAACCAAGGACAATTAAAAAAATACAGCAGGGCAAATATGTGAATATATTTGAATTATCTGCTGAGGCTTGTAGGCAGCGAGAGAAGAGCGCGGACGGTACTGGACCTAAACGGTTTAAGCGTCCTGAAACTTTTGAGGAGTGGCTAATCTGCTTTAGAGTTTTCTCCTCTTGCTACTTGGAGAAATACCCGAGCCAATGCCACGCTATCCTTAAATATACTGATAATATCCATTGGATTCAGAGGAAGTTTGCTGAGGGGGCCTGGAGAGATTATGATGCTGAGTTTAGGCAAAAGATGGCGGGTAATCCTGTGCTCACCTTCGATACAACTGACTCACATCTTTGGCAACACCTAGGCCCGCAGGGGTCACCCTCCTCCTCCATTTCCTCTAGCAATCAGTCCTTTCGTGCTTCCAAAACGAAGCGCAGAGGTGGTACCTGCTGGGCATTTCAAGATAATAAATGCGACAGAGGTAATTCATGTGCGTTCAGGCACGTATGCCGATACTGTGCTGGATCACACCCCGGGAGCGAGTGTGCCAGAAAAAAGGATTCAGCACCCGGTAGAGCTCAGAACAAGCTCTCTCTTGTTCCTAAAGGCCCCAACACCGGTGAAGGTGCACGCCCTTGAGCCATGGCTTAGGGTGTACCCAGATTCGCGCGCAGCGTCTTTGTTATTTCAAGGGTTTAAGGACGGTTTTCGTATACCTGTGACGAAAGCCATTAAGGGTTCCAGAGGCTATCGTAACCTCAAATCAGCTTACCAGCACCCTTCGGTTGTTAGGGTCAAGCTGGACAAGGAGATATCTATGGGCCGGGTAGTGGGTCCTTTTTCCTCGCCACCTTTGCCGAATCTGGTCATTTCACCACTTGGTGTAGTACCCAAGAAGGAATTGGGAAAATTCCGTCTAATACACCACCTATCTCACCCTAGGGGCTATTCCGTCAATGATGCTATTGATCCGGAACTCAGCTCAGTGCGTTATCAATCCTTTGATAGCGCCCTGGATTTGGTGCGGGGGGTGGGCGCAGGAGCCTTGTTGGCAAAGCTGGACATTGAATCAGCCTTTCGCCTGCTGCCCTTGCACCCTTCTTCCTTTTATTTGATGGGTTGCAAATTCCAAAAAGAATTTTACGTAGATAGGTGCTTGCCTATGGGCTGCGCCATCTCTTGCGCCTTGTTTGAAACCTTTAGTACATTTTTGCACTGGGTTTTGGAGCAACAGGCAGTTAATAACCGCATTGCTCATTATCTGGACGACTTCCTCTTGGTGGGGAGTCCGGGAACTACTGAATGTCAGCAGCTGATGGACTCCATGAGAATCCTTATGCTGCAATTCGGTGTCCCACTGGCTGAAGACAAGACTGAGGGCCCGGGCACTTGTATTACATTCCTGGGTATCGAAATTGATACTGTCGACAGAATTTGTAGGCTGCCTGATGGCAAAGTACGGGATATGCTTGAGGCGGCTGTTTCCATGGCGACCATCACGCTTAGGCAGCTACAGTCATTACTTGGCCTTTTGAATTTTGCAGGCAGAGTTATCCCCATGGGGAGAGTTTTCAATCGGAGATTGGAAGCTAAGCTGAAGGGCAAACTCAGGCCTTCTGAAAAAATTTGGGTTTCAGAAGGCATGAGAGCTGACCTGAGAGTCTGGAAGACTTTTCTTCAGGACTTCAATGGGATCCGATTATGGCGATCTGAGCCCATTTCCAGTCAGTTGTTGCATTTATTTACTGACGCCGCGGGGTCGAAGGGTTATGGGGCGTATTTCCGGGGGGAATGGAGTGCAGGCCCTTGGCCGCCAGAATGGTCGGCCAGGGGCTTAACACGTAACCTTACCCTTTTGGAGCTTTTCCCTATCGTTTTGGCGGTTGAACTTTGGGGCAATCAATTTGCAAACAGGACGATTAATTTCTGGACAGATAATCTCAGTGTCGTCCACGCGGTGAACGGTCTTTCGGCCACTTCCGCGGTTGTAGTTTGTTTACTGAGGCATCTGGTCTTACGCTGTCTTGAACTTAATATCCAGTTTCAAGCGCGTCACGTCCCGGGGGTTAATAATGTATTGGCAGATGCACTATCCAGGTTTGATTGGGTGACGTTCAGACGTTTGGCCCCTCATGCTGCATTAGAAGGCTTACCTTGTCCTGGTTTCCTTTGGCAGCTTCTCCGTCCTGGATATCCTTGCTCCCTCTAGTGCGGGCGTCCCTTGCACCTAGGACATGGTGCTCCTATGTCAGGCTATGGCGGGAATGGGAAGACTTTTGCCGGTGTCAGAATGTGGAGGCGATTGAAGCGTCTCAGGACACAGTATGTGATTGGCTGGTGAGTCTTTGGCGAAAGGGTTCGCGGCAGGGGGCGGTTCATTCTCGGTTGGCCGCCTTGTCATTCTTTTATCGTACGCTTGCTTTGCCGGATCCGGGCAGTTCTAAATTTGTGCGGCAAGTTGTCAAAGGTTGGGGCAAGCTCCAACCACAACAAAAGGACTCTAGGGAGCCCATCACGCATGACCGGCTTGAGCGGCTGGTGGTCGCTTTGCCGGACATCTGCGCAACGCATTATGAGTTTTTGTTATTTAGAGCTGCGTTTTTATTAGCCTATTCGGCTGCGCTTCGTATAAGCGAGCTCGTGGCACCGTCCAAATCATGCACTGACAAAGGCCTTCAGTTCGGCCACGTCAGAGCGGGAGAAGATTCACTGTTAATTTATTTGCCCAGATCTAAGACGGATCAAGAGGGCAAAGGGGCATGGATCCCTATTCCTCAGTCTAACGGTCTCTGCTGCCCGGTGATGGCGGTTAACCAGTTTTTAGTACACAGACCAGAGGAACAGGGTCCTTTGTTAATACATGCGAACCGGACTTCTCTATCTTTGTTCCAGTTCCGTAGGGTGCTAGCGAGGACTGCTGCGCACGCTGGTTTGGATGTGTCAAAAATAGCCCCCCATTCTTTCCGCATAGGGGCAGCTACTAATGCCGCGCTGCAGGGTTCCTCCGCTGAAGCCATTTGCCGTTTGGGTAGATGGCGCTCTAATAAGTTTAAAGGTTACATTCGACCGGTTGTTGAATAATATGTTGGTTAGTGTGTTTTGTTTTCAGTACTAATCTCGTGTGTCTTTACAGGACCCGTCAGAGGCGCTAAAAGGATATGGATCGTGGGGCACTCCTACGTTCATTGGGCCTCCATTCGTAGTTCGGCCCTTCCGGGGGGGCAGAATTTAGGTTTCCCTCTATCCCAAGTGTCAATTAGATGGGTAGGTGAGAGAGGGATGTGTTGGCCAGCGCTTCCATCGCGCATCTCAGAAGCCCTAGTACGCTGGGGTAAACCTCATGTCATAATCCTTCATTTGGGTGGCAATGATATGGGCGCCATTCCTGTCTTGGAGCTTATTAAAATCATGCAAGTGGATATTGCATGGATCAGAGCTCGCATCCCGAACGTGTTGGTCGGTTGGTCCAATATAGTTCCCAGGTTGGAATGGCGTCACATGTCTTCCCACAGCGCCGCTTACAAGGTTAGGAAGAAGATAAACTCTTCAGTTGGTAGAACCGTCACAGGTACTGGGGGATTTGTGGTTAAACACGAATCTCTAACAGCCGACAAGGTCCATTATTATAGGAAGGATAGGGTACATTTGGAGACAGTTGCCCTAGATATTTTTATAAAAGATATCCGTAAGGCCATAGTAACCCTCCTTTAAGTCTGGTTGGGTTGTGTTTGTCCTTTATCGGTGGCGGCACAGTTATCATCTTAATGCTATCTGGTGGCGGGAGGTAACGGCCCTGTTGCCTTGGAAAGGGGGTGAACAGGGGGAGTGATGACCAATCTAAAAGTGTGAGGGGTGGATAGCCTCATGTGCACGTGAGGTGCCCCTCCTTCCCCTTGCGGGTGGGTCACGTGATCTCATTAACCCCTTAGTAGCAATTTTTTCTATGAGCAGAGGTTCCGCTCTGCTGCAGTTTCCGTTTGGGCCGTTTACCTTCTGCTGTGCCGGGTTGTCATTATAGTAATTCGTTCAGCCGCCATCTGACCTTGTTGGTTACCACAGTTACTTAGTTTAGTTAATAAATGTTTAACCTGTGACGGTTAAAATTTTACCCACAAAAAGTTGTTGTGTTTTTATTTATTATAGTATAAGTGTTTTTATTTATTATAGTATAAGTGTTTTATATTCTATTCTACGGCTAGCGACCGGTAGGCATTTAATCCCTTAAGGCAGTGTAGGGCACAATTGGGCCTGGAGCAAAGCTAAGGGTTAAAGCCGTAGGGAGAGATAGGAGAAGAGGGCTGGCTAGGGAAGTTAGTTGCAACAATGTTGCATGCAAGGGAGGGGCCCACTACTCACCTTAAAAGTGGGGATCATCAGCTTCCTGGCCCTCTTCTTCCTGGAATCCGGTGCAGACGAGTTCTTTCCCCTCCCTCCCTTCCCTGTTATGAGATGGCTTCCAAATTTATGTTCTAGGCGCTAAGTCTGCCTTCTCAGGCTAATTTAGTAGCCACATTATTGATTGAGCATTTTCAAATTTTAAATTTTGTCCCCTAGTTGGGCGACGGGTATGCCTATTCAGGCTAACTTTGTCAACCTATTTAGTTATTGATCTACCATATCTGGCATACCTGGCTTCTGGCGGCTGAGTAGCGGATCCCTTTGTAGGGGGTAGTCCTTATTTCCATGCCCGTGCGGCGGGAGGTAACGGCCCTGTTGCCTTGGAAAGGGGGTGAACAGGGGGAGTGATGACCAATCTAAAAGTGTGAGGGGTGGATAGCCTCATGTGCACGTGAGGTGCCCCTCCTTCCCCTTGCGGGTGGGTCACGTGATCTCATTAACCCCTTAGTAGCAATTTTTTCTATGAGCAGAGGTTCCGCTCTGCTGCAGTTTCCGTTTGGGCCGTTTACCTTCTGCTGTGCCGGGTTGTCATTATAGTAATTCGTTCAGCCGCCATCTGACCTTGTTGGTTACCACAGTTACTTAGTTTAGTTAATAAATGTTTAACCTGTGACGGTTAAAATTTTACCCACAAAAAGTTGTTGTGTTTTTATTTATTATAGTATAAGTGTTTTTATTTATTATAGTATAAGTGTTTTATATTCTATTCTACGGCTAGCGACCGGTAGGCATTTAATCCCTTAAGTGTGTCTGGGGCCTGGGAAGGGTTAGTAGCCCAGAGAAGTTACAATGGCACGGAAATTCCTAATGTCGGGAAGGGGATACAATTTCATGCTTTATTTGAAACATAAATGTATCATTTTAAATTTACTTTCCCTTTCACAGAAAGCAATGTTTATTTCCTGCAGGAGAGAATAAAGATAGGTGGCCTTGTCACAAGTGGCATAATGCGCCTCCTGCAGTTGCACCCTAAGGTAGCCGCAAGGCTCTCAGTCTCTTTCTATTTGCTGTGTTAATGTGAGTTGGGACAAGGAACAGATTCTCATTACTGACACCCAAAATCCTTGTCCTAAAGATCCATAAAGTGGGGATTTGGGATTGATTAATCAATGAAACTTAACAAATTCAATATGTTTTATTAGGTCTCCCTATTGTATTAAGTAACTGTATATAAAGCATCTGAATAATATCAATAAGTAGTTTTTAAAAGAATGAATTAAGAGGACATTCAACTTAAATGTGAATTCCTCATAATGGTCAAGTGCTACCGATTGTGACTCACCCATCACAGATAACCTCCCTACTGCTAAGACTTCCTAACTGCTTTAACCATTAAACCAACAGACCCCATTCATTCCAATTAAATAACTGAATGCAATTAAGCCCTAAATGGTAAGACCCCTAACACTATTACCTTCCTAACTGCAACAATCCCCTAATAGCCAGACCCCACTGCAATAAACCTTCTCCCCAATTAGACCCCCTAACTTTTTAATGTTTCCTAACCGCAGGTGACTCCCACCCTAAGTTAATGTCCCACAATCAGAATGAATAACCATTCCTATTGGTTGCTTAAAGGGATATGAAACTATATTTTGTTTTCATTCATGATTTGGCTAGAGCATGCAATTTTAAACAACTTTCCAATTTACTTATGTTATGAAGTTTTTCCTCATTTTCTTGGTATCTTTTTTATAAAAAAAACAGGTCGGAAAGCTAAAAGCCTGCTCACGTCTGCAGCATTAAATCGCAGCAGGTTATCCATTTGCAAGAATGCTAGATGGCAGCACGATTTCCTGCCATAAAGTGCTCTATGTATGTTCACACTACCTAGGTGTCTCTTCAACAAACAAATACCATGAAAACAAAGCACATTTGAGAATAGAAGTAAAACTGCAAACTTTTTCAAGATTTAATGTTCTGAATCACAAAGGAAGAATTTGTGTTTCATGTCCCTTTAAATTAAAATTTGGGCTTCATGTCCCAAGAAGCTCAGTGTCCATTCCTATTGGATGATTTAAATTCTGAATTGCTCACAGAATGAGAAGAGGTAACCTGCAGTCTAGCAGCATGCCACTTAGTGATCAATTGTGAAGCACAAATATTTTTTTTCATGATTCAGATAGAGCATGCTAATTGACTTCTATTATCAAATTGTCTTTGTTTTTTGGTATCTTTTGTTGAAAAGCAGGACGTAAGCTCAGGATCGTGCACATGTCTGGAGCACTATTTGGCAGCTGTTTTGCAACAATGTTATTAATATGCAAAAGCACTAAATGGCACTATTTCCTACTGTGTAGTGCTTCAGATGCTACCTAGGTATCTCTTCAACAAAGAATACCATGGGAATTAAGCAAATTTGATAAAAGAAGTAAATTGGGAAGTTTTTTTTATTTTATGCTTTGTCTGAATCACAAAAGAAAATGTTTAGGTTTCATATTCCTAAATCTTCCCCTTATTGGCTACAGCAAAGGAAATAAGATAAATGTTAACTAGGAGACAAGGGGTATGTGCCTGAACTGCAAAAAAAGTGCACATTTTATTGATCAAATTCAAGGTTTAAATCAATTTAAAACACTTGTTTTGTATGCAGCTCTTCTGAAATTGTTTAAATACTTTGCCATGATTCTCTTGTTGTTCTTTGTTGAAAGCTAAACCTAGGTAGGCTCATATGCTAATTTCTAAACCCTTGAAGGCCACCTCTTCTCAGTGCATTTTGACAGTTTTTCAGCTAGACAGTGCCAGTTCATGTGTGTCATATAGATAGCCTTTACCTTGTGCTCACTCTTGTGACATTGCCTAGGAGCCAGCTCTGATTGGCTAAAATGCAAGTCTGTCAAAATAACTGAGATAAGGGGGCAGTCTGCAGAGGCTTAGATATAAGGTAATCACAGAGGTAAAAAGTGTATGAATATAACTGTGTTGGTTATGCAAAACAAGGGAATAGGTAATAAAGGGATTATCTATCTTTTTTAACAATTGCAATTCCGGAGTAGACTGTTTCTTTAACATTGTCAACTTTATTTGCAAATTTCGCACAAATCCCTTTATAAAAATGTTTAAACTATGTAACTGTCACCTCTGTGATTGCCTTGTTTCTAAGCTTCCACAGACTGCCCCTTATCTGAGTTCTTTTGACAGACTTGCATTTTAGCCAATCAGTGCTGACTCATAAATAACTCCTCGGGAGTGAGCACATTATCTATTTGGCACACATGAATTAGCGCTGTCTAGCTGTGAAAAACTGAAAATACACTGAGATAAGAGGCAGCCATCAAGGGCTTAGAAATTAGCATATAAGCCTAAATAGGTTTAGCTTTCAACAAAGAATTACCATAAGATCAAATCACATTTGATGATAAAATTACATTTGAAAGTTGTTTAAATTAAATTGGAAAGTTGTTTAAAATTGCATGGCCTATCTGAATCATGAAAGTTTAATTTTGACTAGACTGTCCCTTTAAGCCATCAAGCAAACAGTTATGTTCTGTAGTGTAGCATTAAAGATCGCTGCTCTGTGATACCATTAACACGGCACTTCACTGGCAAACACAATCTGCTACAGCAGGATATGCCAGTTCCTCTTACTCAGTAGAAAAGCACACTTTGCCCCCTGGCACCGATATACCCACATTTCTACTTGACGGCTCATTTAATCAGCTCTGGCCTCATTCTGTGAAATTTGCATCAATACAACAGCGCAAATGTTGTCAGTGACAGAGCGATTTTAAACGACTTGCTGAGAGATTCTCTACCTTGTTCTGGTAGCAGCATATCGTTGCATATGGTTTTAGTGATTTAATACATATTATGAGTGCAGGACCACATGATGTATGGTTGCTGATAAATACATTGCAATCACAATGGAATAGTTAACGTATTATCTAACTAAGCATCTGTCTATGGTCAAAACTATCCACATGTTCACTTGCTGGGTGAGTATATGGAACAAAATATAAGCAGATCAACACCAGAATTTTTGTTGTTTTAAAAGATAGATAATCCCTTAATTACCCATTCCCCAGTTTTGCATAACCGACACAGTTATAATTATACACATTTACCTCTGCAGACTGCCCCCTTATTTCAGTTCTTTTGACAGACTTGCATTTTAGCCAATCAGAGCTGTCTCCATGGTAAATTCACGTGCATGAGCTCAATGTTATCTATATAAAACACATGAACTAATGCCCTCTAGTGGTGAAAAACTATCAAAATGCATTTAGATTAGAGGCGACCTTCAAGTTCTAAGAAATTAGCATATGAACCTCCTAGATTTAGCTTTCAACTAAGAATACCAAGAGAACAAAGCAAAATTGGTGATAAAAGTACATTGGAAAGTTGTTTAAAATTACATTCCCTATTTAAATCATGAAAGATTTTTGGACTTGACTGTCCCTTTAAATACAATGCATGCGGCGGAGCCTGACTGAGCTTAGAGATGGATGCGTGATCTCTGAGCTCTGAGCTGAATAAAAATATAAAGTCAGCAAAAAAGTCTAACTATATTTCTGAACCACCCTAAAAGATAGTGTGAGGTCTTTGGACACTTGAGTCACCAACTAAACAGGGGTTTACAGCAACCAGACCCGCAGAAACACTTAGCAAATGCGCTACAGATTTGCGCCGAAAACAGACCGGCCTTCACAACAGTAATGGCGTACTACATAAGAGCCGCATATATCACCATGGCCTGACGTTGCAGCTGCGAGGTAACCAACGAGGTGGTGCACGGGAGAGACACGGACTTAACCGCTACAAAGGGGCTTTCTATCAAGACTGGTCCGCTCTGACTGCACTACTGAACTGGCCGAAAAGACAGTGTGAGGTCCCCCGGACATTAGGGCCACTAACTAAACAGAGACGGATACCGGACAGACCCGCAAAGGAATTAATCAAGGGCGCTGCAGCTCAACGCCGAAACCAGCCCTCACAGCAACAACAGTGCGCCGCACAAGAGCCGCTTACCTCGCAATACTCTGACATCGCGGCTGGGAGGAAATCAACAGGGAAGTACACAGGAGCAGCACGGCCATGATTGCTACAAGTGGGCTCTCTACTCAAGCCGGTCCGGTCCCAAATCGTTATACAGGTAGGCTGCACCCATAAGTAAAAAACAAAGGCCTGATGACAGCCACCTCATATATTGAAATATAACAGCTACAGAGAGAGACAGATACTCCTCCTTTTGCCTCTCTTCACTCTCACACACCTTAAAAGCCACAGCACTTAAGGGACGCTAAAGCAAAAGATGCCTAGTATGCAGAGGCATTAGTTACAGCTCAATGGGCCACAATATCATACATGTACAATAAAACAGGAATGGACAATCCTATATAATAAGGAAAAGAGCTGAAGCTACTACATCTCATATAATTACTGTGAAGGAAATTCCCTCAAAAACTACTAGCTCACAGAGGGGGGCGTGTTCTGGTAACTGCAGTGCAATCCCTGCTGTATGTGCTTACACAGTAATGAACCAGAGATATTAGAAGACTGATACCCTTTATTATATCTTCTCCTTCAGACAGCTCTACTTCCCTTAATTAATTAGAGACACTCTTCATCTGGGCAATAGAGGTTCTATACAAGAGTGGGACAATATCCCCAACCTGGGGTATTGCTCATCTGCACAGCAAAGTTTCCAGGCATTAGTAAGACACTTTCACCAATCTGAAGGTCCCTTAATTTTATATGCTACTATCCTACTA
The DNA here is from genome assembly GCF_027579735.1 of Bombina bombina. NCBI lineage: Eukaryota > Metazoa > Chordata > Amphibia > Anura > Bombinatoridae > Bombina > Bombina bombina. Next base: position 69,584,788 of record NC_069505.1, read on the forward strand.
TATATAAATCCTATCCCTGACAACAAGTACCTAATATGTCAGCTAAAAGACCTGTAAAGGGAGATAAGGCGAACAGATCTTCAAGCGTGAGCACCTTCTTTAAGTCTGCGCGTCATACCAAACCATCAAACCCAACAACTATGGAGGTAGAAAGAGAATCAGACACAGAGTTAGTTCCCTCATCCCATGATGAGGGAATCCCAGTAACAAAAGCGGACCTTAAAGACCTTGTTTCCAAACAGGACATTGCGGCAAATTTTGAGAAACTTTGGGGAAAAATTGACTCAATGCATACCGATGTCACTTCTAGTCTTACTGACATCAGAACAGATATAGCAGATCTAGGAGGCAGACTGGAAGCCTTAGAGGAGCACAGAGACACAGTAACTGACGAACTAGAAGCTTCTTCTCAGGCCCTACAATCACAACAACAAACCATCGATGATCTACAAGACAAGGTCGACGACCTAGAAAATAGGTCACGCAGAAATAATATTAGGCTTAAGGGGGTCCCGGAAACGGTTACTAACCATGATCTTAATACATATCTGCAGCACTTGTTCAGAAATATAACTGGGGAAACAGAAGAATCAGAGTTTGCTATTGAAAAAGCTCATAGAGCGCTAAGAGCAAAACCTAAAGAAGATGCACCTCCTAGGGACATTATCATAAAATTCTCATTCTTCCAGGATAAAGAGAAAATACTTCAAGCTTCCAGGAGTAAACCAACCTATACATTTCAAGGAGGTGTTATACAGTTCTTCCAAGATCTCAGCCTTAGGACTCTCCAAAGAAGAAGCACCTTGCGTCCTCTGACATCTCTCTTGCGGAAAAATCAAATTAAATACAGATGGGGCTTCCCCTTCACTTTACATATCATCAAATACAACAAAACCCTCACCGTCCACGAAGCTGCAGATATTCCTACCACCTGCAAACTATTGGGGCTGGATACCCCAACCATTCCATCTGAAGATCTACCACACCCATCGCCGGGTACTTCCAGAAGGTCAGGATGGACAAAAGTAAATCACAAGAGAGCTAAGAAATGATACCATCCTATTACGGGAGAAAGTATTCGCTCCTTAACCTTGGGACTTCAAGCGAGGAATGGAGTTCTTATCTAGAACTATTGCTTAGAGGTCTACATTTCCGGGTGCTCTCTGAGTGAAGTACCTACTGAGAATAGTCTGGCTACACAGCCCTTAAGAAGAGATAAATTTGACAATTTCCCTCTTATAGTGTTAGGGAGGATGTTAGGAAAAGTTAATTTCTGTTTGGTATTCACGCTTAAAATCCATGTTCAGTTATTTTAATATTGACTATATGCTGCTGACACTTCAGCTAACTGTATAACCTCTGTTATTAGTCAGCTCCACTCTATTACCCTAAATAGTTATTAGTAATAATGTACACTTACCTACCAGTTAGGGGTAACAGTTGTTATTACATATGTTGTTTTTCTTGTTTGTTTTTCATTAATGTCCTTTTCCTAATATTTCTTATTTTTTTTAAGGGAGCCGGGACTGCTCTTCCCCCCAGGTCAGAACAATATACTAAAGTCTTACTGATGGAACCACTCACCTCTCCAGGGTCGTATGTATTGCAAGTCTGTATTCTTCGACGTGCAAAGATAGTATACCACACGTCACTAACTACATGATCCCAAAAATTCACCTTGTATCTCACAATGTGAGAGGTTTAAATACCAACATTAAAAGACGCACAGCCATGTCCCAATATCATCGCCTAGGGGCCAATATTCTATTTCTCCAAGAAACCCATTTTACTAAAGACATAATCCCGAAATATTGGGCCAGAAATTTCACACAACATTTCCATGCAACGACGGAAGCTAAAAAACGAGGGATGTCGATTCTCATTCACACTAACTTAGCGTTTAAACACGAATCCATGATAGCAGATAAAGAAGGGCGATACCTCATAATTAAAGGCCAGTTTGGTGAGACTAATGTTATTCTATGCAATATATACGCCCCTAACGACAACCAACACTCCTTTTTCAACCATGTATCCTACCTACTTACTAACTGGTCCCAACATAAAGTGATATTGGCGGGTGATTTTAACATTACCATGACCAAATTTATAGAGTCCAACACCAAACTTACAGCTAAACAAATTAGACACAATAAAATAGTTAACTCTATTCAGGAACATCTAGCTCCACACGCTTTACTCGACTCATGGTTTACATTATATGGAAACACATCAGACACCACTTTTTATTCAGCAGCCCATAAACAATACACAAGACTAGACTATGTGTATGTTAGCCAAACTCTACAGCCACTCCTCCAAACATCAACAATTCAGACTTGTGTGTGGTCGGACCACTCGATACTCTCTTTGCACCTGGAGGGGTTTGTAGACACCAAAAGAGCCAGAACTTGGATTTATGATCCGTCATTTTAAAAAAAATCCCTTACGTAAAGATAAATATGCCAAATCCTTAACTGAATTCTGGGATCTTAATGGGGGATCCACATCTAATCCAATATCTCCCTGGGCAGCACATAAAACATACATGCGAAGAATACTCATCCAAGACAAATCCCTCAGAAATAGACAACACAGAACTCAACTACCACAATTGCACAAAGAGATTTCTGAACTAGAAAGACATCATAAGCACACCCAGAATGAAGAAATCTTATCTACTCTCAAGGCTAAGAAAGACAATTTAGCTAACATATTAAACAGTCAATCAATTAGAGCAATTCACAAACTAAACACACATTATTACATTTACACAAATAAACCCGACAAATACTTAGCAAACAAACTCAGAGATAGATGTAAGGCATCTATTATTCCCTCCATTTTATCGGCAAACGGCACCTTCGTGTCCCATCCACAGCACATAGCAGACACGTTCGCAGACTTCTATGGGGAATTATATGACGGTAATAAAGTAATACACTCAAACACCATAGAATCCCAAACTACGGAGTTTCTAAAGGAAGCCAATTTACAGACTCTCACAAAAGAGGATAATGACACACTAAATGCACCGATTACAAGAACAGAGGTCTTGCTGGTCATAAAGGACCTTAAGACAGGGAAGGCAGCAGGACCAGATGGGTTTGTGGGGGAGTACTATAAAACATTTAAAGAAATACTAACCCCATACCTCACAGATCTTTGTAATCTTATTCTAGAGGAACACAGCATCCCGAAAGACATGTTACAAGCAAAAATAGTTGTGATCCCTAAACCTGGCAAAAACCATAGATTATGTGCAAGTTACCGTCCAATTTCGCTCATCAACCAGGATCTGAAAATACTGACTAAGATTTTAGCCAATAGACTAAAACATATTCTCCCAAAGCTCATCCACCCAGATCAGGTAGGGTTTGTGAAAGATAGAGAAGCTCCAGACAACGTGCGTCGGTTGATAGACAGACATTATAGATTATGTGGGGGGAACTCGGATGCCTTCTCTGCTCCTCTCGTTGGATGCGGAGAAGGCATTCAATAGAGTGGACTGGAGATACATGTCTGAGGTGCTACATCAGATGGGATTCGGGGGTGCCTTCATTAAGGCCTTAAATGCAATTTATTCAAACCCCTCTGCCCAAGTGTCTATTTCAGGATATAAATCCAAGACTTTCCCCATACTGAATGGCACGAGGCAAGGGTGCCCGTTATCCCCTCTTCTTTTTGCGATATGTATTGAGCCTCTTGCTGCCAAAATTAGAATGACAACAGCCATTACAGGGGTTAAAGTCAAAGATCAGGAGTACAAATTGACACTCTTCGCGGATGATATCCTTCTAACACTAACTAAACCTCTCACGTCATTAACTAACCTATATACACTCCTAGATCAATTCTCTCAAATTTCGGGATATAAAGTCAATCTTGATAAATGTGAGGCAATGTCCCTGGGGCTCCCACAACACACCAAAAAAAACATAGAAATTAACTTCGAGATTAGGTGGGTCACTCACTCGCTTAAATACTTAGGAATTCACCTAACGCCCCAGATCAACCAATTATACAAGTATAACTATGAACCTTTATATAAAGAGATTGGGAAAAACTTACGCAAATGGAAGACATACACTTTTTCGTGGTTAGGCAGACTAGCATCAGTCAAAATGACGATTTTACCCCAGATACTATATCTATTCAGGACTCTCCCTATAAAAGTGCCGTTAAAGGACCTAAAGAAGCTACAAAGAGACTTAATAGCATTTATCAGGGGTAATAAAACAGCTCGGATACCAACTACACTTATAACAAGACATCGAGGACTGGGGGGAGTGGGAGCACCCAATATAATAGATTATTATTGAGCAGCAAGGCTAGCCCAGACGACACTACTAGGGGGAAGATATGGGGAGATTGTATGGACTAACCTGGAAACCAAACTAAGAGATTCAACACATCCTGACGATATCTTATGGCACAAACACTCACCAAGGGATTTCATAGACAAACCGGGTTTACAAATCACAACGCACACAACTCAAATGTGGTCTTACCTGACCAAAAGACAAAACTTACTGTCCATTCCAACATTAATATGTCCAATTAGATACCTACTTCCCTCGGATTTACAACATACAATAGATAAGTGGGCTAATAAAGGCCTATACAGGGTTGCAGATTGGATGGTTGATAGAAAACCTAAGACATTTATCCAAATCCAGGCCCAGTTAGATACAATAAAGCTACAGTGGTTCCAATACCTACAAGTCAATTTGGCAATTCATGAATATATTAGAGATCTCCATCCGAACATATCCACTGCACTGGAGGGTCTACTTCAGTCCACTCACAGACCCAAGGGGGCCATTTCCAAATTGTACATACAGATACAAACAACTGGCACTACAGTTAAGACTAACCTACTCACGAACTGGGAGAGAGATCTAAATATCTGCAAAGATAAAGCATGGTGGGATAATGTGTTTAATTCAGCTAGTAAGGGACTATTAAGCGCAGATATGAGAGAAAACACAATCAAGACCATGTTTAGATGGTACCTGACCCCAATAAAAACAGCCCACATGTCATCTAATCATAACAGATACTGCTACAGGGGATGTGGGGATATAGGTTCATACTGTCATATGTGGTGGGAGTGTAGAATAATAAAAGGAATCTGGACTAAAATATCCAACCTACTTAGCTCAGTCTTGGAAGAGCTTATTCAGTTGACCCCGATTCAAGCTCTGTTGCATGTACCTCTACCACAATTCAACAAGCAGATAAACACATTTATTAGAATCGTTTGTACGGTCACCAGAATTTGCATAGCAAAATACTGGAAAACCTCAGCTCCTCCTTGGGAGGAAGTATACAATAGAATTGCCTTAACATACCGGTTATATGAATCAGCTTCAAAGGTACTAGATACACAAGCACAGTTCGAAAAGATCTGGTTTTACTGGACATTAAACTCGACAGCCAACACTATGACCTAATTATGTTCCTAACGATCAGCAACCCTGACAACTGACCTGAGAAGAGCTGGGGGAGAGGAAGGTCTCGGCAACCCAATTTACCCCCCCCCCTTCTTTTTTTTTTTTTTTTTTCTACCCCCTTCCCAATTCAGTTATTAGGCGTTCCAGAGAGTACTGACAGTGAGCAATTGGGCCTTTTTTTTTTTTTTTTTTTATCCTATTTTGTTAATGTTGTAGATTTTTATGTAATCCATTGTTATAGTTGTATGAAAATTGATACTCTTGAGACAACACACCTTGGAAACACCTAGAAAATGAATGTTGGTGAGATTTGAGAGACACGCTGAGCCGTGTGAACATGAAGCAGTTGAACATTACTTTAGCTATTGTTAAGCAAAGAAAACAAAATTCATATAGAAAACTGATGTGTTCTCCCATACTGTAATATTTTCCACCTAAAACTTCATGCTCTACATTTTAAGCTATAGATAAATTAATTGTTCCATTGATGTGAAAATATATGCTGTAATCTGTTTATCCACAATAAAAAAATTTTAAACATAAATACAATGCATGCTTAAAGGGACAATGGACTGAAAATGAAATAACATATTTAAAGGGACAGTAAAGTCAAATTAACACCAGAATTGTTATTGTTTAAAAAGAAATATAATCCCTTTATTACCCAATCCCCAGTTTTGCATAACCAACACAGTTATATTAATACACTTTTTACCTGTGTAATTACCCTGTATCTAAGCCTCTGCAAACTGCCCCCTTATTTCAGTTCTTTTGACAGACTTGCTGCATTTTAGCCAATCAGTGCTGACTCCAGGGTAACTTCACGTGCATGAGCTCAATGTTATCTATATGAAACACATGAACTAATGCCCTCTAGTGGTCAAAATGCATTCAGATTAAAGGCAGTCTTCAAGGTCTAAGAAATTAGTAAATGAACCTCCTAGGTTTAGCTTTCAACTAAGAATACCAAGAGAACAAAGCAAAATTGGTGATAAAAGTAAATTGGAAAGGTGTTTAAAATGTCATGCCCTATCTGAATCATGAAAGTTTTTTTTTGGACTCGACTGTCCCTTTAAAGGCACTTAAAGGAATATAAAACCCAATATTTTAACAGCTTTCTTATTTACTTCTATTATCAAATTTTCTTAGGTCACTTTGTGTCTTTTGTTAAACAGCAGGGAGGTAAGCTCAGGAGAGTGCACACACCTGAAGCACTATATGGCAGCAGTTTTGTAAGACTGTTATCCATTTGCTAGAGCACTATATGGCAGCACTATTTCTGGTCATGTAGTGAACCCGAGAGCTATCAAAGTAAATTGGAAGCTTTTATAAAATTGAATGCTCTGTCTGAATTACAAAAGAAAAATCTTTTTCAGATGTCTCCCTTTAAGGCCTCTTCGTATTAAACAAACTAAAAATATCATACATCTCAATTTTTTATTTTAAAGATAAAATCTTTTTTTAATCAGTAAGTGAAATGGCAAATCAACTGCTAAAAAGGATGTACAGTAATATCATGGTTGGCAAAATAACAGATCATTAATTCAATCTTGTTGATTGCCTATATTTGAACAGATTGTTCTGTTCCAATACCTGCCCTGGGCGCCACAACTGCCGCTGGGAACCTATACAAGGTCGCCCCCCACACACGTTGTACCTTTCTGAAATAATTCCCCCGTCTGGCCAATGAACTGGTACCAGGTAAAGGACGAACACAATGGTTACATTATTTGGGAATAAAATATAACATGGTTAAATAAAATATAACATGGTAACATAATTTAGGACGCTAAACTTCACATGTATCTATGTCTTTTCAAATTCTACTTTCATTATGATTGACTTAGTTATTTCAGTATTGTTTGTTGAAAAGCCTATCTATGTAGGCTCAGGAGCTGTAACACACAACTGGGAGCTATCTGGTGGTTGTGCCTCTTGTCATTTACTTACCAAATGTGCTCAGCTAAGTTCTTTACTCTTCTAAAGCTGACTTTAACTTGGTGTTTAATCCCTTTGCAAAAGTTAAAGGGACATAATACTCATATGCTAAATCAGTTGAAAGTGATGCAGCATAACTGTAAAAAGCTGACATGAAAATATCCCTTGAGCATCTCTATGTAAAAAAGGAGCATATTTACCTCACATTTTCTTCAGCTCACCAGAGTAAGCGCTGTGTAAACTGTTCTAATTCAGTTGCTGTCCAGCTGCAAGTTAAAAAAAAAAAAAAAAAGTGAGAAATGAACAGCAGCCAATCCGCATCATCAGTGCTGAGGTCATGAACTCTTACTGTGATTTCATGAGATTTCTTAGTAAACTTCCTTAAACTGAATAGGGAAATAACATGAGTGTGTATGAGGCACGCTCCCTTGCAAGTCCTGGGACAGACATACTGATTTGCTGCTTAAAGTCCTTTACAATGGGGTATGAATACTTTGTATAATTTTAGGTAAAATATCTTTCTTTTTTACATAGAGATGCTCGGGTGAAATTTTCTAGTCAGCTTTTTACAGCTTTGCTGCATCACTTCCAACTGCTTCAATATTTGGGTATCATGTCCCTTTAAATCCACATTTATATGCAAACAATAGGGCAATAATAAAATGCTCTAATAAATTACTGTAAAACTTATAGGATATTAAAGTGATGACAAATCCGAGTGTTTACAAAATGCTAGGATTTACTATCGCTAAAAAGAAATAGAACCCTTTCTGTGCCATGGCCTCCTCACTAAACTCAGCGGCTCTGCTACCCATGGCACATCCCACTTTTGTCAGTGAGGTGATGCTTTCCACCAATAGCTGTTCTTGTCTTATGACTGTTCAGTATGCTAGTAAGGCTATTGGTTTAGGGGTAGCACTTCTGTCACAGGTTGCAAAAATGTTTAAACTTAAAGATGGCGGCGACCAGTGTGAAGATAGAGCTCCACTAACCCTCACTTGTAAAGGGTTAACGGGTTAAAATTATTCTTTCTTTCTAATGACACTGTGAGTCCACGGATCATTATCAATTACTGTTGGGAATATCACTCCTGGCCAGCAGGAGGAGGCAAAGAGCACCACAGCAAAACTGTTAAGTGTCACTTCCCTTCCCACAACCCCAGCCAGTCATTCTCTTTGCCTCTAGTACAAGGAAGAGGTGAAGTAATGAGGTGTCCTGATTAAGATTCTTCTATCATTTTTTTTTTTTTTAAGTCTGGGCAAGATTGCTCTGGCCTTCCATCACAATTTGGGTCTAGCTGTACTCCATGTTAGTCTCTTCAGCAGGGTTGTGGTGGCTATAAAGCAGTTAGGAAAATGTAAAGTGTGCTTTGCTGGGTTTTTCTAACATGATGCTGCCCTGGTATAGAAAGCCTGAGTAAGCTGTCTGCCTTTCTTTCATGTAATTGGCAAGAGTCCATGAGCTAGTGACGTATGGGATATAGAATCCTACCAGGAGGGGCAAAGTTTCCCAAACCTCAAATGCCTATAAATACACCCCTCACCACACCCACAATTCAGTTTTACAAACTTTGCCTCCTATGGAGGTGGTAAAGTAAGTTTGTGCTAAGATTTCTACGTTGACATGCGCTTCTCAGCATTTTGAAGCCCGATTCCTCTCAGAGTACAGCGAATGTCAGAGGGATGTGAAGAGAGTGTCACCTATTGAATGCAATGATTTTCCTAATGGGGGTCTATTTCATAGGTTCTCTGTTATCGGTCGTAGAGATTCATCTCCTACCTCCCTTTTCAGATCGACAATATACTCTCATATACCATTACCTCTACTGATAACTGTTTCAGTACTGGTTTGGCTATGTGGATGGGTGTCTTTTTTGGTATGCATGTTTTTTATTACTTAAGACACCCCAGCTATGGTCTGGCACTTTATGCATTTATATAAAGTTCTAAATATATGTATTGTACTTATATTTGCCATGAGTAAGGTTCATGTATTTCCTTGTGCAGACTGTCAGTTTCATATTTAGCGAAAATAAACATATTAAGAAATATTTAGTCTTTTTTTCAATTGACTACTTTTTTTTCTTGCAAATTGCGGGCAGTACAAGGCCCGCGGGTGCGCCAAATGCTAGACTTTATTGCATCATTTTTGGCACGAAAAGTATGTCTGTTGACGCAAGTTTGTCATTTCCGGCGTCGTAGTTGACACTGAAGCCTTACACACGGTTGTGTCGTTAGTGACGCAAGTGTGTCATTTCCGGATATTGTTGGCATCAAAAAATTTTAAGTTACATTGTGCGTCATACTTGGCGCCAAATTTTTTCATTCATTTAATACCCCATTGCTATTTGCTTCTTGCCTTTTTCTATGTGAGAGGGCTATGCTATTTGCATTTTTTTCCCATTCCTGAAACTGTCATATAAGGAAATTGGCAAATTTTGCTTAATATGTTGTTTTTTATTTTACATTTTGCAAGATGTCTCAATCTGATCCTGCCTCAGAAGTATCTGTTGGAACTTTGCTGCCTGATGTTGGTTCTACTAAAGCTAAGTGCATTATATTTCCGAATGTCATTGTATTGGTTATCATGATAAACTTTTACATGCAGATATTGTGTCCATCAGTAAATAGTACATTTCCTGTTGTTGTTCCTTCAACTTTTAATGTACATGTTATACCTATGAAATGTAAAGAATTTGTTACTGATTCTATTCAGAAGGCTTTGTCTGCTATTCTGCCTTCTAATTAATATAAAGGTCTTTTAAAACTTCTCATAAGGTTGATGAAATTTCAAATGACCGACAACATAATGAATTATCCTCTTCTGATGAGGATCTATCTGATTCAGAAGATCTTTCCTCAGATATTGACACTAACAAATCTACTTATTTATTTAAAATGAAGTATTTGCGTTCTTTGTTAAAGAAGTGTTAATTATTTTGGATATCGTGGAAACTAGTCCTCTTGATATTAGAACTAGTAAGTTCTGTTTTTAAATTAGCCAGGAATGGAATTAGCCAGGTACTTCTTTTATTCCTTCTTCAAGGTTTAAAAAATTGTATCTTTTTACTAGCAATTTCTATAAAGTTTTGGGAAAAGATCCTCAAAGTTGATGGGGCTATTTCTACTCTTGCTGAACGTACCTCTATTCCTATGGAAGATAGTACTTAAAGGGCCATGAAACCCACATTTTTTCTTTCATGATTTAGAAAGAGAATGTAATTTTTTTATTTTTTTTTTCCAATAAGCTTTATTGGTGATAAAGAAGAAAGTGATAACATATCTTGGAGTCGCAGCTCCCCAAACAGTTTTAACAAAGTTCTTTATCTCAGTAATACATAAATTCTAAGGGAAGAGCTAACTTGCTATTATGGATTCTTCAAATCTAAATGAACATATCCAACATGTTATTAAAGAACTGAACAATAATTATCATGCAATATATAAATTCTCTAATCCGATGCATTGTTTTGCCGTCTTCCAGCTATAGTTAAACATTTATTTTGAAACCTGTTTAATTAGATAAATAAGTGAATGATAATGGTATTATAATTAGCAGCATCCCCGCTGGTCCTAATGCGTGTGTGTTGTCAAGATTTCTACTATGCGCCCTACCCTGTCTCATGAGGTATTTATTGATCGCCCCTGTGTGCATTCCATCTCATAGTCATATATTCAAACTGCACCAAGTTGTTGGTGCGGAGAAAGTGGTATCGCTCCAATGAAAGTGTATTATCTACTTGGCGTTTCCATGCAGAGATATCTGGTGTGTCTGTGGTCTTCCACTTCTGTGGAATCAGCATCTTGGCGCTGTTTAACATTATGTGAAGCAATGACTGCTTTGACTCATCTTTGGTGTTTGGGAGTTTATGGAGTAGTAGAATATATGGCTCAGTTGGTATTTGTGTGTGTAATGTTTTGTTAATGTGTGCAATTACATCGTTCCAGAAAGTGCCCAGTCTATCACATTGCCACCATATGTGCAGCATGTCTGCGCAAGCGCCGCACCCCCTCCAACAGTGTTTGTTAGCGTTCTTATATATCTTCTTCAGTCGCTGTGGAGTGAGATACCAGCGAGACAGAAATTTAAAATTAATTTCCTGCATTTTAGCAGAAGATGACGCTTTTTTGTTTAATATGAAAATCTGTGACCATTCTTTGGGTGTTATATCTATGCCTAGTTCTGAGGCCCATTTATGGCAGTAAGATGGAAGGTTGTCTTGGTTCGTGTCTGATAGGCATCCATATAGAGTGTAGATTGTGTGGTGTGGGTCATGTGGTGAAACACAAAGGTTCTCAAAGGGTGTGAGGGACCGTGACATGTTGTTCTTCAGCTTGTGTGTGCTTAGATAGTGTGTTAATTGCGCATGTATATACCAAGTGAATTGGGTGTCAGGTATGGTATCTGCTATTTCTTGTAATGTGATAAGTCTACCTCGTTGTGTAATACACCTCATTGTCCTATTTCTTAGTTGTGGGGGGGAAACTCCCTCAGCTCTGCAATGTGGAACAAAGCAAAGTTCAGGATTCTCGGAAAGTGGAGTTAGGGGTGCAGGTTTTGTAGTAATGTGGGTGCTGGTGTTGACGGTTGCGTCCCATTGTGCAAAGACCTCAGACAGCAGCGGGTACTTTCTTATTATTTCTGGTCTGTGCGAGGGCTGCAGCCATGCCAGCCCTCCAACGTTGTCTGTCTTTAGGATTTCCCTATCTACCTGGATCCATTGTTTGTTTGGTGAATTGTGACTCCAGTCAATTATTCTGTGAAAGAGTGTTGCCTGCCTATATTGGGAAATGTGTGGAAGACCTAGTCCTCCTCTATCTCTTGAGCGATAGAGTGTTTTTTTTGGGACCCTAGGTTTGATACCATTCCATATAAATGATTCGATATTGCCTTGTATTTGTCTAATGAATTCTTTTGGTAATATGATAGGTAGTGTTTGCAGAACATATAGTATGCGGGACAGGATATTCATTTTCACCGTATGGATTCTCCCAATCCATGACATTGGCTTACCCCTCCAATTAGACATATCTCTTGTTATGTTCCTAAGCAACAATTTATAATTGGCCATGTATAGGTCTTGAAAGTTTTTGGTGACAAGTATTCCCAGGTATTTAATTTGGGTCTGCTGTAATTTGAGAGGACAATTGGCCATGAATTTGGCCATGTCCTGAGTAGGGATATTAACATTTAAGATTTCCGATTTGGCTATATTAAGGTGAAAATTGGATACGTCGCCGTATTCTTTGAATACGTGTAACAATTTGGGTAACAATGTTTCCAGATTGGTCAAGGTAAGCAGTACATCGTCTGCGTACATAGCAAGCTTGTACTCTGTCTTAGTCGTATGTAAGCCTCTGATTTTGGGGTCAGATCTAATCCTGCTAGCTAAGGCCTCAATGGAAAGGGCAAACAATATGGGTGACAGAGGGCACCCTTGTCTCGTGCCGTTTCTGATTTGGAAGGAGTCAGAGAGGATGGAATTGGTTCTTACTTTCGCTGTGGGGTTAGTATAGAGGGAGAAAACCCTTCCCAGGTAGCCCTCACCTATGTTCATTGCGGACAGGGTAGCCCTGAGAAAGTCCCAGTCCACCCTGTCAAAAGCCTTTTTGGCATCTGTGGATATGAGGGCCATTTCTTGATTTGTGTTTTTTGCGAGCGCCATAAGCTGCAAAATTTTTAGCGTGTTATCCCTGGCCTCCCTTCCTGGGATAAAACCAACCTGGTCTGGTGCAATAAGGTGTGGTAGAAGGGGGTTTAACCTGTTGGCCAATATTCTCGCCAAGATCTTAATGTCTGTGTTAAGAAGGGATATAGGCCTAAAGTTTTCAGGTGTGTCGTGGGGCTTACCCGGCTTAGGCAGTACGGTGATATGGGCTTCTAACATGGAACTGGGCAAACCTCCCCCCTGGTCAATTGTGCTAAACAGTTTTTCAAGTTTTGGACCGAGGATCTCCACAATTTTTTTATAATATTTGGTACTAAAACCGTCTGGACCTGGGCTCTTACAGGTGGGGAGATCCTTTATCGCTTTTTTTATTTCTGTTACACTAATGGGTTGATCTAGGGCTGAAGACTGTTCCTCGTTTAGCTTAGGCAAAATTATGTTGCTTAGATATTTGGTTATAGCCTCTCTCTTGTTTTCTATGGATATGTCTTTAGACTCTGTATCTGTGATGTTATATAGTGCCGAGTAGTAAGTGCGAAATGTTTCTGCTATCGATTTACTGTCGTGTTGGGCCTGTGCTGATTTGTTTTTGATGAGTCTAATGTGTGTTTTAATTTGTCTGTGTTTGAGTGATCTGGCTAGCAATTTGCCAGCTTTGTTCCCTTGGTCATAGAATCTCTGCTGCATAGTTAGCGCTTTCTTTTGTTGTTCCTGGTCTAGAAATGTATTTATATCTTTTCTAGTTTGGTTTAGGCTGTTAGTCAGTTCTGCATTGCGAGGATCTTTTTTATGAGTTTGTTCTTTCTGAGAAAGCTCATGCAGGAGGGATCTATATTTATTTCTACTTTGTTGCATCAATTGAGCTTTACATTTTAGTAACTCTCCTCTTACCACACATTTGTGTGCCTCCCATATAGTGGACCATGACATTTCAGGAGTGGTGTTAGTATCGAAATAATCAACTAAAGTTTTCTCTATTTTAGGTACCAGAAGAGGGTGTTCTATTAATCTGTCGTCTAGTCTCCAAATGAAGGGTGTTATGGGGCTATTGGGCCACTCTAGATGGCAGAGAACTGGTGCATGATCTGACCACGTCTTTTTTGATGGTAGTGAGCCCAATGGAGTCTGTAAGAATGTAGTCTATTCTTGAGTATACACTATGGGGGTGTGAGTAGAAGGTGTAATCCCTGTTGGCAGGGTGAAAAATACGCCAGGTGTCATGTAAGGCTAGTGACCGTATTTGATTGTTAATGCCTTTAATATCTTTTTTTCGGGATATTGGTGCAGCCGGTTGAGGTGTCTAGGATTGGGTCAAGAGGAGTATTAAAATCACCTCCCACTATTAGTATGCCTTTCGTATGCTCGAGGATTTTATTTGAGAGCCTGCGCATAAACGCTAGCTGTTTTTTGTTGGGAAAGTACACATTGACCAAGGTAATTGGCCAACCGTGTAACAACCCTGTAAGAATGAGAATTCTGCCTTCTGTATCTTTTTCTATGTGTAGAAGTTCCAAAGGAACATCATTTCAGAAAGAGAATGTAATTTTAAACATTTTTCTAATTTACTTATATTATCTCATTTGTTTTATTCTCTTGATATTCTTTGCTGAAAAGCATATCTAGATATGCTCAGTAGCTGCTGATTGGTTGCTGCACATAGAAGCCTTGTGTGATTGGCTCACCATGTGCATTGCTTTTTCTTCAACTAAGGATATCTAAAAAATGAAGCAAAATAAATAATAGAAGTAAATTGTAATGTTGTTTAAATTTCTATTCTCTATCTGAATCATGAAAGAAAGATTTTGGGTTTAGTGGCCCTTTAAGTTCCTTTAGATAGGAAACTTGAATCCTATCTAAGGAAAGCTTATTTATATTCAGGTCGTCTCAGGCCTGCAATTTCTTTGGCTGATGTTGCAGCTGTATCAACTTTTTTGTTGGAGATTTAGCGCAACAAGTATTGAATTCTGATTTATCTAGTATTGTTCGCTTACTGCAACATACTAATCAGTTCTGATGCAATTTTTTTATATCATCAAGATTGTTGTTAGATCTATGTCTTTAGCTATATTTAGCTACAAGAGTATTGAGGCTTAAATCTTGGAATGCTGATATGACTTTTTAAGTCTAGATTGCTATCTCTTTCTTTCCAAGGTAATAAGAGACCTAAGGGTAAATATAAAGCTTCTAAATAGTTTTCGTTCTTTTTGTCAAATAAGGAACAAAAACCTAATCCTTTCCTATGGAATCTGTTTCCAATTGGAAACCTTCATTAAATGGAATAAATCCAACCCATTTAAGAAACCAAAAGCCAGCCCCTAAGTCAGCGTAAAGGTGCGACTCTCATTCCAGCTCAGCTGGTAGGGGGCGGATTAAGGTTTTTTCAAGAATGTTTTGGATAAATTCGGTCCAAAATCAATTGTTTCAGAGTATTGTCTCTCAGGGGTTTCGAATAGGATTCTGAGTAAATCCTCCTGTGAGAAGATTTTTTTCTCTCACGCATCCCAGCAAATCCAGTTAAAGCTCAGGCTTTCCTGAAGTGTGTTTCAGACCTGGAGTTTCAGGGGTAACCATGCCAGTTCCTTTTCAGGGACAAGGTCTGGGGTTTTATTCAAATCTATTCATTGTCCCAAAGAAGGAAATTTCATTCAGACCAATTCTGGATCTGAAAATTTTGAATCGTTATGTAAGAGTACCAATTTTCAAATGGTGACTTTAAGGACTGTTCTGCCTTTTATTCAGCAAGGACATTTTAGGTCCACAATGGATTGGAGGATGTATACCTTCATATTCCGATTCATTCAGATCATTATCAGTTCCTGAGATTCTCTTTTCTAGACAAGCGTTACGAATTTGTTGCTTTTCCATTTGGACTAGCAACCGCTCAAAGAATCTTTTTAAAGCTTCTTGGTGCCCTGCTTTATGGAAACCAGAGAGCAGGGTATTGCAGTGTTTCCTTATTTGGACGATATCTTGGTACTAGCTCAGTCTTTCCGTTCTGCAGAATATCACACTAATTCAACTAGTGTTGTTTCTTCGGAAACATGGTTGGAGGATCAATTTTCCAATAAGTTTCTTGATTCCTCAGACAAGGGTCACCTTTTTAGGTTTCCAGATAGATTCAGTGTCCATGACTCTGTCTCTAACAGACAAGAGACGTTTGAAAGTGGTTGCAGCCTGTCGGCACCTTCAGTCTCAGTCATTCCCTTCAGTGGTTATGTGCATGGAAAATTTAGGTCTCTTGACTGCAGCATTGGACGCGATTCCCTTTGCTCGTTCTCACATGAGACCTCTCCAGCTTTGTTTGCTGAATCCATGGTGCAGGGATTATACAAAGATATCACAATTAATATCCTTAAATCCCAATGTTTGACACTCTCTGATGTGGTGGTAAATCACCAGGGTTTAGTTCAAGGGGCTTCTTTGTTCAGCTAACCTGGACTATGATCTCTACAGATCCAAGTCTTTCAGGTTGGGGATTTCTGACAGCACAAGGGGTTTGGAAATCTCAAGAGGCGAGATTACCAATCAATATTTTAGAACTCTGTGCAATTCTCAGAGCTCTTCAGTTTTGGCCTCTGTTGAAGAGAGAACTGTTCATTTTTTTCAAACAGACAATATCACATACAGTGGTATTTGTCAATCAGCAGGGTGGGACTCACAGTCCACAAGCTATGAAGAAATATCTCGGATACTTGCTTGGGCGGAATCCAGTTCCTGTCTAATTTCTGCGGTGCATATTCCAGGTATAGACATTGGGAGACGGATTATCTCAGCCGTCAGACTTTACATCCTGGGGAGTGGTTCCTCCATCCAGATGTGTTTTCTCAGACTGTTTAGATATGGGGTCTTCTACAGATAGATCTGATGGCCTCTCATCTAAACAAGAGACTTCCCAGATGCCTGTCCAGGTTCAGGGTTTTTCAGACGGAAGCAGTGGGTGCGCTGACACTTCCTTGGTGTTATCAACCTGCTTATATTTTCCCGCCTCTAGTTCTTCTTCCAAAAGTGATCTCCAGAATCATCATGGAACAATTGTTTGTGTTGCTGGTGGCTCCAGCATGGCCTCACAGGGTTTGGTATGCGGGTCTTGTTCGGATGTGCAGCTGCCAACCTTGGCCACTTCTGTTAAGGCCGGACCTACTTTCTCAAGGTCCGTTTTTCCATTAGATTTTCAAATCATTAAATTTGAAGGTATGGAAATTTATCACTTAGTGCTAAGTCATAGAGGTTTCACTGACTCAGTGATTAATACTATGTTACAAGCTAGTAAATCTGTCTCTTGAAAGATTTATTATCAAGTTTGGAAGACTTACATTTCATGGTGTTCTTCTCATAAATTCTCTTGGCATTCTTTTAGAGTTGCAAGAATTTTACAGTTTCTTCAGGATGGTTTGGATAAGCTTTTGTCTGCAAGTTCCTTGAAGGGACAAATCTCTGCTCTTTCTGTTTTATTCACAGAAAGATGGCTAAACTTCCTGATATTCACTGTTTTGTACAGGCTTTAGTTTGTATTTAAGCCTGTCATTAAATCAATCTCTCCTCCTTGGAGTCTTAATTTGGTTTGGAGGGCTTTACAGGCTCCTCCATATTGAGCCTATGCATTCTTTGGACATTTAACTACTTTCTTGTAAAGTGTTGTTCCTTTTGGCCATCTCTTCTGCTAGAAGAGTTTCTGAGCTATCTGCTCTTTCTTGTGAATCTCCTTTTCTGATTTTCATCAGGATAAGGCTGTTTTGCAGACTTCATTTAAATTTTTTTCCTAAGGTTGTGAATTCTAACAACATTAGTAGAGAAATTGTTGTCCCTTCCTTGTGTCCTAATCCTAAGAATTCTTTGGAAAAATCCTTACATTCTTTGGATGTGGTGAGAGCTTTGAAAAATTATATTGAAGCTACTAAAGATTTCAGGAAGACTTCTAGTCTATTTGTTATATTTTTTGCTCCTAGGAAAGGTCAGAAAACTTCTGCTATTTCCTTGGTTTCTTGGATAAAGCTTTGGATTCTTCAAGCTTATTGGAGTCAGGTTAGGCCCCGCCTCAGAGAATTACAGCTCATTCTACTAGATCAGTCTCCACTTCGTGGTCTTTTAAGATTGAAGCTTCAGTTGATCAAATTTGCAAAGCGGCAACTTGATCTTCTTTAAATACATTTACTAAATTCTACCGTTTTTATGTATATGCTTATTCAGAAGCAGTTTTTGGTAGAAAAGTTCTTCAGGCAACTGTTTTAGTTTGATCCTTCTGCTGATATTTTAATTTTTTCTTGTCATTTAAAGAATAAACTTATATTTTGGGTTGTGGATTATTTTTTCAGTGTAAATTAGCTGTTGTTTATTTTTATCCCTCCCTCTCTAGTGACTCTTGGGTGGAGTTCCACATCTTGGGTATTGATATCCCATACATCACTAGCTCATGGACTCTTGCCAATTACATGAAAGAAAACATAATTTATGTAAGAATTTACCTGATAAATTAATTTCTTTCATATTGGCAAGAGTCCATGAGGCCCACCCTTTTTTATGGTGGTTATGATTTTTTTGTATAAAGCACAATTATTTCCAAATTCCTTTGTTGATGCTTTTTACTCCTTTATTTATCACCCACTACTTGGCTATTCATTAAACTGAACTGTGGGTGTGGTGAGGGGGATTATTTATAGGTATTTGAGGTTTGGGAAACTTTGTCCCTCTTGGTATTATTGTATATCCCATACATCACTAGCTCATGGACTCTTGCCAATATGAAATAAATTAATTTATCAAGTAAATTCTTACATAAATTATGTTTTTTACACAGGTCTCTGTGAGGAGTGGCATCCTGTCATACTTTGTGAGTCGTCTGACTGCCAGACGGCTAGAATGCAGGTAAGCGCCTTTGTTCTTCTGGGGCTAGAAGGCTGGCACTAATGGGGTTAAGGACCCTCTGCTGTTAGAGGGACAAATCCTGAGGGATACTTAGGGCAGTATGCAGGCACTTTGGTCATGTGTCTTGGAGACTAGGGGTTAATCTTCATAGTAAGGAAGGGGTTAACCACCTTGGGGCTTACATTTAATTTTAGTACTGTCGATTGTCAATCTGTACTTGGTCAGCTTATGAGAAGAGAGTGCATAGGGCGCCATTTCTAAGGAATTGCATAGTTGAGTACATTCATTGCTTTGAGAAACAATTTCTCTGAGTTGGGTATTCTATTCAGTTTCTTTAGAAAGCGGTGCAATGCCTTTATGACTTTTATTTATGTACCCTGCACTATTGTACTATACTTTAGGCTGTAGCCTGTGTGCGGCAGGATGAAGAGCAATGTTTGCGCGCTTCATCTCCATGCCATCTTTGTGGTCCCGCCTCCTTCTTTTCAGGAGGAATAGCGCCATCTTGTTCTTCGACAACGAGAGCGGAGCATCGTTTCTATTAACGATAGTGTTGTGAGAAGTCGAGCTGAATTTTTTTCATGGTGTTACAAAATCAGGCTTTTGACTGTAATTATGCAATCAGAACTTGTGTTAAGTTACAGTCTGTTGGGGTTTAAACTTTAGAGGGCTTGCGCTCATCATGTTTTTTTTATTACAATCATGGGTACATAAAACTATGGAAAATGTCTCTTTTAATTATCTCCATTCCTTCTGGGATTCCAAGGGAAAGGAATTTGTCTTTGAACGAATGGAAATCCTTTTCTTTGCTCTGATGTGATCACAACTGTAATTGTATGCTAATGTTACATAAAACTCTTACATATATCTTAAAGTGAATGTACATTTTGATGCTAAAGTGCCCGGTTTTTAAAAATTCAATTAAAAACACTTTAATTCATCAAAATTTACATTTCACTCGTTGGGGAAAAAATACTTGCCTTTTAAACTCGACAGCCGCTCCAGCTTCCCCCAGTCATTGCAAGCCATTTCTGACGTCAGAAATGATGGATTGTCATCCTCCAATCCCGGGGGGAATCAGTGTCTGATTAAACGCTGTGATTGGAGGAAACCGGATTCCTCATTTTAGACCCAGGAAGAGGCTTTGCGACCTGGAGCGGCTGTCAAGATTAAAAGGTAAGTATTTTTTCACAACATGAGTGAAATGTACATTTTTATGAAATATAGTGCCCCTGTTTTTATTCAAATTTTTAAAATCCGGGCACTTTAACATAAAGTTGAATGTAAATTTTGATGCTAGAGTTCCTTCACATAAGAAAATATCATAATTTTATAAAGTTTTTTTGCTAAAAAATGGAAGAGAGTTCTTTTCCTATGTGTATTTATAATTCCAGCAAGTCTGTATAATTTTAAAGTGACAGGGTAATTTAAAAAAAAAATTCCAGACAGAAGTTTTCTCAGGAAATTGTTGTTCCTTCTCTCTATCCTAATACTACTTCTTATAAAGAACAACTGTTGCACATCTTAGATGTTGTGCGGGTCCTAAAATTTTATCTACAATCTCAAGACTTTTGTCAATATTCTGCATTGTTTGATGTTTTTCTGGATAAACATAAACTCCGGAAAGCTACTACCACTTTTCTCTTCTCTGGTTGAAAAGTGTTAATCGTAGGGTTTATGATCCTGCTGGACAGCAGTCTCCTGAGAGATTTTCAGCCCCCTCCGCTAGGGCGGTATCTTCTTCTTGAGCCTTCAAGAGAGAGGCCTCTGTAGAACTGTTTTTTTTCTAAATTCTATAAATTCGATACTTCCTTTGGGAGAAAGGTTCTTCATGCAGTGGTGCCTTCTGTTTAGGCTAACTGTCTTGTCCCCCCCGTATCATCTGTGTCCTCTAGCTTGGGTATTGATTCCCAACAGTAATTAAGATGATCCGTGGACTCACCGTGTCATTAGAAAGAAAACAACATTTATGCTTACCTGATATATTTCTTTCTTTCTTGACACGGAGAGTCCCTGGCCCGCCCTTGTTTTCAGACAGTTTTTTATATAAACCTCAGGGACCTCTACACCATGTGTTTATTTCCTTTCTCTCCTTTTCCTTCGGTCGATTTACTGGGGGTTGTGGGAAGGGAAGTGATAAACAGCTTTGCTGTGGTGCTCTTTGCCTCCTCCTGCTGGCCAGGAGTGATATTTCCAACAGTAATTGATGAACATCCGTTGGCTCACCGTGTCAATAAATAAATAAATTTAGTTTTATTACTTATTGTTACAAATCAGACAAGCATTTTGCAATGGGTTTTACATCTATAAGTTTGTAAGAAGTAGATGAAACTTTTAAATAATGATTGTTTGTTAGAAGCCGAAAATAGCCACCAAACTGCACCCACTGCTTACTTCTTGTCCAGTTAGCTGTTTCCTTGTATTACAGTTTAGCAATCAGCATGTGCGAGTAGGAAAACTTATTTAAGAGTCGATCGTGATTGGAGGAAGATAACGTAGCAAAATATACACACACACAATAGGTGGGCGGGGCTTGGTGGCCATCTTGGGCTGCTAACAAATGATGATTATTTAAATGTTTCTTGTATTTCTTACAATCTTATATGTGTGGTAACAGTTACCGGATGCTTTTCTGGTATGCAAAAAGTAATCAAAATGATGTATTGGGTCTAGACTGTCCCTATAAAGTAAGATAATGGATTTGAAGACAACTGGAGGTACAGGATGAAAAAACAGCCTGATGAGTAATAACCACACTACTCTAGTTGTACCCAGCAGTTTAATGTGCCTTTTAAAATGGAAGTTTATGTAACTCAATGAATTGATAAGTTTTTCTTAAAGGAACATAAAACCCTTTTTTTCTTCTTTCATTATTCAGATAGATCATATTTGCTTAGTTCTCTTGTTGTTATTTGATGAAGGAGCAACAAAGCACTACTGGGATTTTGCTGTAAACCAATAAAAATGATGCATATGTGTGCAGCCACCAATCAGCAGCTTCTGGGCCTACCTAGGTATATTTTTTGTAAAGGATAAAAAGAGAACTAAACAAACTAGATTACAGAAATATATTTTTTATTTATTTAAAGCTCCTAAGCTTAGATTCCTGCATGTTCAAATAAAGATAGCAAGAGAACAAAGTCAAATTGATATTTACTCCTATTATCAATTTTTCTTCATTCTCTTGCTATCTTTATTTAAAAACCAGGAATGTAAAGCTAAGAAGCCGGCCCATTTTAGGATCAGCACCCTGGATAGTGCTTGCTTATTGGTAACTACATTCAGCCAACCAATAAGCAAGCGTAACTCAGGTTCTAAACAAAAAATGGGCTTGGTCCTAAACTCTATATTCCTGCTTTTTAAATAAAGATAGCAAGAGAACAAAGAACAATTGCAGATAGCAGTAAATTAGAAAGTTGCCTAAAATTGTTTGCTCTATCTGAAACATGAAAGAAAAAAAATGGGTTTCATGTCCCTTTAAGGATTTGTGATCCAACCCCATAGTTAGCTGTAAGCATTTGTACAATATACAATCCTGTAACAGATTACAGCACTTTTGGTTGTCACTTTATATGCACCTTTATCCAATAATATTGATCCTTGATACCAATAACTGGAGCATAATTAGAGATATGTTTATTTTTGTACTACAAACCTCTCTACAATGTTTTACAGCAACTAAAATGGTTACAATTGAGATCAAACAAATTATACATTTAAAAAGTACTGACAGTTTAAATAGTTCAGGCATACGGATACTTGAAAGTATTTAATTTACTACACAACAAATTTGGATAAAACCCAATTTAGTAGTTTGACCGTACAGAGGTAATGCAGGAAGACAGTTATTATTAAAGATAAACTCCAGCTGAGTCCATCTTCCATATTGTATGAAACATTTATACTTCTACAGTCCATATAAGCACAGAGGGGATGAACAAAATGAATTTAGCAATAAGAAAGCTGGAACATAGAGCAAACATCTGCTACTGACTGCAGTATGAATGGGCACTATTTCAACGTTATCATATTTTGTTTGATGATAAAAGATGACCTTAAAGGGATACTAAACCTCAATTTTTTCTTTAATGATTCAGCTAGAAAATGTCATTTTAAGCAACTTTCCAATTACTCCTATTATCAAATTGTCTTTGTTGTCTTGCTATCTTTATTTAACAAGCAGAAATGTAAAGCTTACAAGACGGACCATTTTTGGTTGAACAACTGGGTTATGCTTGCTTATTGGTGGCTTAAATGTATCAAACCAATACGCAAGCTCTATCCAGAGTGCTGAACCTAAATAATAGTAGTGATGGTTTGCGGTTCACGTTTGAATACGACTCATTGTGCATCAATTTCCTTGATTTGACTCTAACTGGAAAAGAGGATAGCAGTATCGATTCTTCTGTGTACCGTAAACCGATATCAGGTAATACCCTTCTCCATGCAACAAGCAATCACCCAGAGCATGTGAGATATGCTGTGGCAAAGGGTCAATTCACAAGATTGAAGCGTAATTGTAGCAATCCTAAAGATTATCAGGTGGCAGCTGATGATCTCCAAAAGAGGTTGAAAGAAAGAAAATATACCAACAGAGACATTTTCAGAGCAAGAAGGGAGGTAGATAAAATCGACAGACAAACTTTGATTTCAAATGATAGATCCCACCATAGGCCTGTTGGCACGGATGGTGTCTATTTTGTGACGGGATACAGCTCCCAATACTCACAAATTTGTGGTATTGTTAAAAAACATTTTTCAGTTTTAGCTGCTGACGATGCCCTACTAGAAACAGCAAAGAAGGGTTTGAGATGTTCTTACCGAAAAAGTTATACTTTGGGTTCTAGACTGGCACCCACTCAATTGAAACAGATTGACAAATCGAACTCCTCCTGGCTTAAACATGTGGGGATGTTCAAGTGTGGTCACAAGAAGTGCCGGCCTTGCGAATTTGCCTCATTTACCAATAACTTCAGATCATGTGTGACAGGAGAGTCCTTTGATATCAAGTCCTGCTTAAACTGTACAGCTGAGTGTATTATCTATCTTTTAGAATGCATCTTATGCCTAAAACAGTATGTAGGTCTTACGGGTAGGGATGCCAACTCTAGAATTAGAGAACACCTGTCCACCCTTACATTAGGTAAATCAGCTACACCATTAGTTCAACACTTTGCAACTAAACATAATAAAAGCATTAACTCTCTCAGATGGTGCATTATTGAAAAGGTAGTATTACCCAAAAGAGGAGGAGACAAAGACAAAATTATGGCAAAGCGGGAGATGTACTGGATCTTCAAGTTGGAGACCAGAATTCCCAAGGGTCTAAATTCCAAATATGACCTTATAAATTTTTGGGAATAAGGACCTCATTAATATCTTTCATATACTTATATACTAATTGGTATCCAGTGTGTCTCCCTACTCTGTCTAGAAATATCAATATGCATGATTTATATGGTGCTATATTCATTGACATTATGGGTATATTTATGACTATATTGTAACAGTTATGTTCCTCCTCTTGTCTATGATTGCAATATTATTCACAATACAATGCCAGCAGATATAGCTACATAATACACATATCACACATTGTACTTCCAATAATTCCCATTAGCTTAGCATATATTTTCATATTAGCGGCATTTTGGTAATTATATATATTTAGATAATACCGATATTTAGGTTAGGTTTATCTTTGGTTAGATATGAGTGAGTTAGGTGTATTTTCTCTTTGCAACAGCATTGGATATTGGCTAGTGGGGGTATTTTACTTCCTATGGGCTATCTACATTGCAGGCATTGTATGTGAATATTCTGATACATATAGATCATTGCACTCCTTGCACTGTGGCTATCATTTTATTATTGTATACCAACATTTTGTGGAAGGAAAATTTTGCATAATAATTTGTATGTTAATATTATATAGCATATAATTTTCTTACATATGTTTTCTCTTGTATTAGTGAAGTAGATCATATTTCTAACTCTGTATAGAATACCTTGTTTATTTATGTCTTGCATATTAAGACAGGTCACATGTTTATGAGTAGGCGTATTATGGTTTCTTTCACTAATTTACTACCAACCAATCAGATTTTAACATGTGCTACTTAAGACTAGAGAGCCACCCTAAATCTATGGCTATGATTACGGCAAACGCCGAAACGCGTAAGCCAGTTTAGGTTTACACCTACTCTACTTTACTAGCTTGTTCCTGTACCATTTTTTAAATGAATTTCAATAAATATTAAGTTTTAATTACGGACTGTCCGAAATTTCCTGCTTTATAACTATATTATCACCAGTAGAGGACTTGTCCGTACCATTGCTGCACTGACTACTTTGACGTTTTATCAAGATAACCTTTTGTTGTGTCGTGTGGGATTGTGGACGGACATCCAATCCTGTCCCAGAAGTGGTGACACACCTTCGTTCCACATACCCGGATTGGATATCGGTATCCAGATTCGTCAACACTGACGTCACCTCATTCTCCGTCTTTGCACACTGAGGATTATCGCGCGGTTTTTGTTTAGTGGTGTTGAACCTGTGGATGGTTTTACTATGGAAGCATTGGAGGGGTCACACATTTGTGGAATAGTGACAACCTCCCAAACCTAAGGTTCCACCTGAAGCAACCGCATCTACCCACAATACAAGGGGCCAGCCTGGTTTGGTCACGAAGAGAGGTGAGGAATCCATTTCACTTATTTATTGAACTGAGTGTCATACATTTGCATTTCCCGGGACTGTGTTCACACACGATACAGAGGTTTGTCTTCCTGTTTTACGCCATATATTGACTTTTGTTTACCTACAGTGTTTTGAGATAGGTTTAATATACGCCCCACTCATCTTTCTCTATATGTCTATTAGTACTAATACATAGTCTGTTGTTCCTTCAACATCTAATGTACCTAATATTCCTGCAGATGCAAAAGAATATATTGCTGCAGCTATAAATAAGGCTATGTCTGCTATTACGCCTTCAATTAAACGTAAAAAGGTCTTTTAAAACTTCTCATATTTTTGATGAACTTTGTATCGACCGACAGCATACTGAAATGTCCTCTGCTGATGAGGATTCTTCTGATTCAGAGGATTCTAAAATTGACAAATCTTCCTATCTGTTTAAGATTGATTATATTTGCTCTTTGTTGAAGGAGGTTCTGGTTACTTTGGGTATTAAAGAATCTTGTACTCTTGATAAAAAAAACAGTTAATGTTTAAATTCTGTTTTTAAACCTCCTAAGGTTGCTCCTGAGGTTTTTCATATTCCAGATGCTGTTTCTGATATGATTACTATAGAATGGTCTAAGCCTGCTTCTTCTTTTAATACTTCTTCTAGGTTTAAGAAGTTGTATCCTCTACCTGTGGCTAATTTGGAGTTTGGGAAAAAGTCCCTAAGGTTGATGGGGCTATTTCCACTCTTACCAAATGTACTACTAATTCCTATGGAATATAGTACTTCATTTAAGGATCCTTTAGATAGAAAGATTGAATGTTATCTAAGGAAAGTTTATTTACATTCTGGTTATATTCTTAGACCTGTCATTTATATGGCTGATCTGGCTGATGGTTCAACTTTTTGGTTGGACAGTTTAGCTTGTCCGGTAGAAGATCATGATTTATCCAGCATTATTCTTCTGCTTCAACATGCTAATCATTTCATTTGTGATGCTATATTTGACATTATTAAGATTGATGTTAAATCTGTCTTTAGCTATTTTAGCCAGAAGAGCTTTATGGCTTAATTGTGGAATGCTGATATGGTGTCTAAATCTAGATTATTATCTTTGTCTTTCCAGGGTAAGAATCTATTTGGTTGTCAATTGGTTTCTATTATTTGCACTTTTACTGGGGAGAAAGGAGTTTTTTTTTATCTCAAGATAAAGGTAAATTTAAGGCTCCTAATCGTTTTTGTTCCTTTCGTCAGAATAAGGAACAAAAGACGACTCCTTCCCCTAAGGCCTCTGGTTCCAGTTGGCGACCATCTTCAAATTGGAATAAAACCAAGCCTTATGGGGGTGTGTCTAAGCCATCAACATGAGCAGTCATGAATCCCAGCAGCTCCGTATATGACCTCAAATATATACCAAATATTTCTCAGCTAACACTCTATAATTAGAGATATAAGTTAAGCAGTTCTCGGGCCAGCAGATAACTTTTTCTACCTTGACCAAGACCTCGGAAGATCAGAATCGGCTGAGACAGCTGGCGGCGGCCTACACCAGACCATCAATACCCCCGGTCAGATTTCAGGCCGGGTAAGAGCAGCTCTTGTCTGCTAAGAGTAACACTCTTTACAACTACAACTACACTCCCATAGCTAAGACCACGACCCCTAAAGAGATTTGGGGATTTGCCGTATATTGTGTACTAACATGGAGGCAGATATCATACTACTGCTACAACAGATATCTTGCAAGATGGCGGCTCAGTTAACATCCCTCATGGAGAGCCTGAGAGAGGGGAAGGGTAACTATGAGGAGGAACCTGTGAGCCACAGTTTGACAGTGACCCTAATAAAGCAAAAAGTTCTGACAGAAGAAGAATATGATGGAGATATTGTTAATCCCCAGAGTAGGATTGTTATGTCAGTCACAATACCGGAGGATGAAGAAGAACCACAGCTATGCAACACCTACCCGGAATACACATGGGACTCTGATTCTAGTTATGGCATCCCTACTTTAGAACAATATAGCCAGCTTCCTCTGTTGATGCGGCCGATCGACGGGGAAATGAGAGTTGGCAAGAAGCCTCAGTATGTGGGGACACCGACATCAGGATATTCAAGCTGTCTACCTAAGCACCACACAACTCTAGAATTCTGATATCTCAGTATATATTTGAAAGCTACTGAGTTTAAGGTCTGTGAACTGCAGTGTGCACTTCAATGGAGGGGTCAATATTGTGCAGAATTGGGAGCTTATGGAGGAGCTTTGACTCTTTAATTTCAAAATGTTTCATCGGTTAATTCAGGACATGGAAATTTAAAGCGGGCACGTTTACATAATATAAGCCCAGTTATCATTATAGTTTACGTGTTCGATATACTATTTTTAAGTTGTATATTAGCTGATAGCTAGTCAGTAGAATGTTCTTGCACCTAGGTCCATTAAATGTCTATATAGAGTTTTGAATTAAGATACATATATCTTTCATGTTGTTTTATGGATGTATATGCCTCCAAATTAATGCGGGTATCACACCGCCTAACTCTATATATTGTTATACCGCACCTCCTAATAAGTATGTAAATAACTAGACTTCCTGCGTACCATCACAAGTACATTGTGTAGATGTCTGGTTTATATAATATTATAGTCAGAGCATGTTAACTCAAGCTCTCTTTAGACTAGCTTTTACTTTAGGACACTTTATTTATGGGGCCTACCTGGGCCTAATTTACACTTAGAGGTGTATATACTTCAGTGTCCCCCAATCACCATCTTATATGTTCACCTTAACTTGGGCGTATAATATAAAGTTAGGTGCATGGTGATTAATGTCACTCTTTAATAAGTAGCTATTTTGTGTGCTGTTCTATAACCCCCCCTGCTTTCTTGGGCTGTCTTCCAATTAACACATTTTGCCTCATTGAATGTATACAGGTCTCTTACTATACAGTATTATCCATTCCCAGTTGCTATTTATTTATCCTATTATGTGGCATGGTTCAAAAGAACCCGTATATCACTCTAGTTGTTTTACCACCAGCCATTCAAGATCTATTGCATAGGTTCTTAAGTAGCCCATATACTACTGGGGAGGTTCATAAAATAAAATTATATATCATCCTAGTTTACCTCCGCCAATACTAGATAATATATGTGGGTTCAAGAGAGGCCCATTCTTAGCATAGGAGGTTCATATAAATATATAAAAGGAGGTTTAGGGTGTTTGTGCCAATCATCCCTTGGTTTACTGTTTATTATCTGACTATGTTTATATTGCAGTACCTTTATCGCTATACTTGGTGTCTATGTTATCACCAATATGTCACTGTGTAGTAAAATTTTTGCATTTGGGTACAAAAATTGTTATTATATTTGCTTGTATTGAACAGAGGCAAATTGTATTTATAATGTAATTGTTGACAAAAACCTCAATAAAATATCAATTGGGAAAAAAAAGCCTTATAAGAAACCAAATCCAGCCCCAAAGTTTGCATGAAGGTCGGGCCCTCAATCCAGTTCATCTGGTGGTGGGCAGATTGAAATAATTTCAGGAAATTTGGTCAAGTTCTGTTCAGAATCAGTGGATTCAGAATAGTGTGTCTCAAGGGTATCAAATAGGATTCAGAATGATGCTTTCTTTTTCATGTTCCAACAAATCCTGTGAAGGCTCTTGCTTTTATGAAGTGTGTTTCAGATCTAGAGCTTTCGGGGGTTATTGTCCCAGTTGCTCTAAAAGAACAGGGTTTGAGGTTCTATTCAAATCTATTCATTGTCTCAAAGAAAGAGAATTCTTTCAGACCAGTTCTGGATCTGAAAGTTTTAAATCAATTTGTAAGAGTCCTAACTTTCAAGATGGTGACTATAAGGACTCCTCTGCCTTTTGTTCAACAAGGGCATTTTATGTCCACAATAGACTTACAGGATGCTTATCTTTATATTCCAATTCATCCAGACCATTATTGGTTTCTTAGATTCTTTTTTCTAGACAAGCATTACCAGTTTGTTCCTCTTCCATTTGGCCTAGCAACAGCTCCAAGAATCTTTTCGAAGGTTCTCGGTGCCCTTCTATCTGTAATCAGAGAGCAGGGTATTGTGGTGTTTCCTTATTTGGACGATATCTTGGTGCTAGCTCAGTCTTTTCATTTAGCAGAATCTTACACAAAACAATTAAAGTGGTTTCTTCAAAGGCATGGTTGGAGGATCAATTTACAAAAGAGTTTCTTTATTTCTCAGAAAAAGGTCACCTTTAAAGTTTTCCAGATAGATTCAGTGTCCATGACTTTGTCTTTAACAGACAAGAGACAAATGAAATTGGTATTAGCTTGTCTAAACCTTCAGTCTCGATTGTTCCATTCAGTCGAAGTTTTAGGTCTTATGACTGCAGCTTTGCATGCTGAATCAATGGTGCAGGGATTATACTCGGCTATCACAACTGATATACTTAAATCAAAACATTCAACTCTCTGTCATGGTGGTTGGGCCATCATCGGATTGTTCAAGGGGCCTCTTTTGTTTGTCCTTGCTGGACTGTGATCTCAACAGTCACAAGTCTTACAGGTTGGGAAGCTGTCTGGGGGTCTCTGACTGCCCAAGGGGAGGCAAGGTTAAAATCAATATTTTAGAACTCTGTGCTATCTTCAGAGCTCTTCAGGCTTGGCCTCTGTTGAAGAAAGAACTTTTCATTCATTTTCAGACAGACAATATCACAGCAGTGGCATATGTCAATCATCAGGGAGGGACTCACACCCTTTAGCAATGAAAGAAGTATATTGGATACTTTCTTGGGTGGAGTCCAACTCTTGTCTAATTTCTGTGATTCATATTCCAGGAGTAGACAATTGGGAAGTGGATTATCTCAGTCATCAGACTTTGCATCCGGGGGAGTGGTCTTTCCATCCAGATGTGTTTCATCAAATTGTACAAATGTGGGGTCTTCCAGAAATATATTTGATGGCCTCTCGTTTGAACAAGAATCTTCCCAGATATCTTTCGAGATCCAAGAATCCTCAGGCAGAGATGGTGGATGCTTTAGCAGTTCCTTGGTTTTACCAACCTGCTTACATTTTTCCGCCTCTAGTTCTTCATCCAAGGGTGATCTCCAAGATCATTATGGAACAAATTCATGTGTTTCTGATAGCACCAGCATGGCCTCACAGTTTCTGGTATGCAGATCTTGTCCGGATGTCCAGTTGCCATCCTTGGCCACTTTCTTTAAGGCCAGACCTTCTGTCTCAAGGGCTGTTTTACTATCAGGATCTCAAATTTCTAAATTTGAAGGTATGGAAATTGAATGCTTATTTCTTAGTCATAGATGTTTCTCTGACTCAGTGATTAACACTATGTTACAGGCTTGTAAGTCTGTTTCAAGAAAGATTTATTATTGGGTTTGGGAAACCTATATTTCATTGTCCTCCTCATAATTTTTCTTGGCATTCTTTTAGAATTCCTCGGATTTTTACAGTTTCTTCAGGATGGTTTGGATAAGGGTTTGTCTGCAAATAATTTGAAGGGACAAATCTCTGCTCTTTCTGTTTTATTTCATAGAAAGATTGCTAAACTTTCTGATATTCACTGTTTTGTTCAGGCTTTGGTTCGCATAAAATCTGTTATTAAGTCTATTTCTCCACCTTGGAGTCTTAATTTGGTTTTAAGGATTTTGCAGGCTCCTCCTTTTGAGTCTATGCCTTCTTTGGATATTAAACTACTTTCTTGGAAAGTGTTATTTCTTTTGGCTATCTCTTCTGCTAGAAGAGTTTCTGAGTTGTCTCTCACTTGTGAGTCTCCTAATCTAATATTCCGTCAAGATAAAGTGGTTTTACAGACTTTGTTTAAATTTTTACCTAAGGTTGTGAATTCTACATTCAACAACATTAGTAGGGAAATTGTTGTTCCATCTTTGTGTCCTAATCCTAAGAATTCTCTTGAGAGATCTCTACATTCTTTGGATCAAATAAATACAAAAGGAGTGGCGCCCATATACCAAATAGGCTAAAGGAATAAAACAAGGGAAGAATAACTAAATATCCCCTCTACACACTATATTCAAAATATCCTAAATTGGCAATATCGCAATATATATTGCACTGTATATAAAATGTATATAAATAGATATAAAATACTGCACTCATGGTAATTACATAAATGAAGATATAAATTAATATATAAAATTATTTATTACACAAAAATATTTCTTAGTACATTATCCTCTAAAAATATAAAATAATAATTAATGTTGTGGCCACAACAACTAACAAATTTAAACACAGTTTACTCCAGCAATGTCTTATAACAAGTTTTGTTTGGTCACAACTTTGTGTCCACTCTGAAAACACTTGGTTTAGCGTAAACATACACACAGTCACACATATACCCATCCATAGAAGCACACACAGAATTGCATTTATAAAGAGAAATTCTTAGAGTGATGTCAGTCAGTTTAGCACAATTTTATTTACTTAAATCACTTTTCAAACCTGTCCTCAGACCTTCCTAACAGGGCAGATTTTGAGGATATCTGAACTAGAGCACAGGTGAAATAGTCAGCTGATTAGTAAACATGGTTATTTTACCTGTTCTCTCCCAAGGTAATCCTGAAAATCTGGCCTGTTAGGGAGATACGAGGACAGGTTTGAAAACCGGTGACTTAAAGCAAAACTATAAATATATCATTAATGGAATGATTTAAAAAAGCAAATAACATGTCATATACAATTATAAAAATGTTACTAAGAAAGACAAATATCCAATAAAAAAAACTACATAGCTTTCAAGAAATTCAGACCTTTTGTTAAACGGACAGTTTAGTCAAAATTAAACTTTCATGATTCAGATAGGGTAAGCCATTTTAAACAACTTTCTAATTTACTTTTTTCATCAAAATTGCTTTGTTCTTTTGGTATTCTTTGTTGAAAGCTAAATATAGGAAGGCTCGCTCATATGCTAATTTCTAAGCCCTTGAAGGCCACCTTTTATCTTAGGGCATTTTGACAGAATTTCACAGCTAAAGTTCATGTGTGCCATATACATTGTGCTCACGCGCCTAGAGTTTCCTAGGAGTCGGTACTGATGAGCTAAAATGCAAGTCTGTCAAAAGAACTTAAAGGGACATTGTACCCCAAAAAAATCTTTTGTGATTCAGATTGAGCATGAAATTTTAAGCAACTTTCTAATTTACTCCTATTATCAAATTTTCTTCTTTCTCTTGGTATCTTTATTTGAAATGCAAGAATGTAAGTTTAGATGCCGGCCCATTTTTGGTGAACAACCTGGGTTGTCCTTGCTGATTGGTGGATAAATTCATCCACCAATAAAAAAGTGCTGTCCAGAGTACTGAAACCAAAAAAAAGCTTAGATGCCTTCTTTTTCAAATAATGATAGCAAGAAAACGAAGAAAAAATGATAATAGGAGTAAATTAGAAAGTTGCTTAAAATTGAATGCTCTTTCTAAATTACAAAAGTACATTTTTGGATACAGTGTCCCTTTAAGCAAGGGGGCAGTCTGCAAAGGCTTAGATACAAGTTAATTACAAAGGGGAAAAGTATATTAATATAACTGTGTTGGTTATGAATAACTGGGGAATGGGTAATAAAGGGTAATAAATTATCTATCTTTTCAAACAATAAAAATTCTGGAGTAGACTGTCCCTTTAAGCTGTTTTCCTGAGTTAAAGGGCCATGATACCCAAATGTTGAAACACTTGAAAGTGATGCAGCATAGCTGTAAAAAGCTGACTAGAAAATATCGCCTGAACATCTCTATGTAAAAAAGAAAGATATTTTACCTAAAAAATTCCTCAGTAGCCACATCCCATTGTAAAGGACTTCTAAGCAGCAAATCAGTATGTCTGTCCAGGGACAGCTAAGGGAGTGAGCTTACGTGCACACTCATCTTTTTTCCCTATTCGGTTTAAGGAAGTTTACTATGAAATCTCATGAGAGTTAAGTCAAATCTCATGAGATCACAGTAAAAGAGTGCATGACCTCAGCACTGCTAATGCTGATTGGCTGCTGTTCATTTCTTCATTTATTTTTTTTTACCTGCAGCTGGGCAACAGCTGAGTATAACTTTTTACACAGAACTTACTATGCTGAGCTGAGGAAGTTGTGAGGTAAAATATCTTCCTTTTTTACATAGAGATGCTCAGGTGATATTTTCCTGTCAGCTTTTTACAGTTATACTGCATCAGTTTCAAGTGATTTAGCATAAGAGTATTATGTCCCTTTAACTGAGACGATTAGTAAAGAAATTCCTGTGACAATAAATCGCATAAAATAAACAAAACAAAAATAAATGCAGCCCTTGTATTCTGAATAGTTTATCCAAAACAATATTAATCCGGTCCACCAGGACTGGTAACCATACTTTTATCAGGGACCTGTATTGTAATCATACATCCATTACTTATATGGTTAGTAGGTGATTTAGAGAATTATCTTATTCATATAATCAACACATTGTCAATCTCATAGAGGAATTTTAGGTAAGTTAAAAAGTTCGATCCATTTATTACACAAAATATTTAAAGGAATATGAAACCCAAATTTTTTATTTCATGATTCAGATAGATGTGGTTTTCATGTCACTTTAAGAGTGACACTCAGTTTGGCGCTCAGCATACTCAATACAGCATGTACTCACTGAATATATTGCAACATCTGACGCGTTTCACTTGTGTTTTCTCAAAGATGACTTATCGTAAGCTTACAATGCCAGTTTTTAAATAACGATCGGCCTGCCTGTTTTTTTCTACCAGGATGTGACATATCGCCATTGACCTCCAATCATAAGCATTTTGTATTGGCATAATGTATTCATTCAACACCTCCAAGAAAGGATGACAGTTATTTTCCGCAACAGTGTATCAAACCCATCCTACCCTAATAAAAATTATTCAAATGAATTAGGGTAAGAGTGGTTTAATACACTATTGCTGAAAATCAAGGTCATCCTTTTTCAGAGTGAATACATCACGTCAATACAACATATTTAATTATGAAAATTGGAAGTAAACATTGCAGAATTCACAGGCCTAACCTGGCTACATAGCTGTTTCTAACTGGCCTCAGCAGAGGTAATTAGATAAGAAACTGAAAAACAATGGAACTTCTGCTAACAAAATAACTGGCTAGATGTTTCTATACCAGTAAGTCCAGATTAGTTCCTCCAAATGTGGTGAGGAGAGCAGACAAGGTGTTAATACATTCAAAACATTTTCACACTGGCTTAGTATGTTTAACTAATACAATTTTTTCTGCAAATTTGCAATTACAAGCTGGATTATGC
Organism: Bombina bombina; assembly: GCF_027579735.1. Classification (NCBI taxonomy): domain Eukaryota; kingdom Metazoa; phylum Chordata; class Amphibia; order Anura; family Bombinatoridae; genus Bombina; species Bombina bombina. The sequence continues at coordinate 69,619,687 of NC_069505.1, forward strand.
TCCTCATGCAAAAAGGTACAGAAAAAATGGAAATTAGTATGAAATATTTAATGATTTTGTAATGTCTTATAATGGCTATTGGGCAGCCAAAAACAGTGCAAAGGATCAAAAAGCAGTGGTTAATCATATCACCAACTCATGAGTGGATATAAGTCTACCCAAAATCCTGATTGGTTAATAATATCAACCAACCGTACTAGCCTTAGTTTGTGGTGGGGAATTAAGATGAAGTACTGTTGCTCTTTAGCCAGGAAAGGCTGAAAAAACAATTCTAAGCCAAAAATTAAGGTAAGTGTGCTTTGAGTTTAATTTGTTTTATTTTTTGTTTTGGGGATGTGTATTACAATAATATGCATTATACATGACAATACATACGATTTTAACATTCTATATAAATGTAGCAACATAGCTCCTAAAGTTAATAATTAGCTGTTTATTTTGTATACTTTGTTAATCGGGTAGATTGCAGACATTACGTAGGTGTAGGCGTTCTGTGGGAGTTAGCCAGGCATTCCAGGGGGAGAAACCTGTACTTAGATTGGGATACGTCTCTCTCCTCTCTCTCTCCGCTTCTCTCCTCTCTCTTCTCTCTCTCCTCCCTCTCCTCCCTCTCCTATCCTCTCCTCTTCTCTCCTCTTCTCTCCTCTCATCTTCTCTCCTCTCTCTCCCCTCTCTCTCTCCTATCCTCTTCTCTCCTCTCCTCTCTCTCCTCTCCTCTCTCTCCTCTCCTCTTTCTCTCCTCTCCTCTCCTCTCTCCTCCCTCCTCTCTCTCTCTCCTCTCTCTCTCTCCTTCTCCTCCTCCTCTCTCTCTCTCTCCTTCTCCTCCTCCTCCTCTCTCTCTCTCTCTCTCTCTCTCTCTCTCTCTCTCCTCTCTCTCGCCTCTCCTCTCTCTCGCCTCTTCTGCCTCTCTCTCTTTCTCTCTCTCCTGCCTCTCTCTCGCCTCTCTTTCTCGTCTCTTTCTTGCCTCTCTCTCTCTCCCCCCTCTGTCTCATTTTTAAATATATTTATGTATAGAGAGAGATAGATATATACTAACACGTTTAAATGAAGAACAAACTGAAATCCTCATTAAAAGAAAAATATGTAACTAATTATTTGCAAGGCAGCAATATGCAGTTTAAAGTAACGTATCATACTGTACTATATTTATAAACTGTTCTGAACTATACAACCTGATTGTTCTGTTCCGTACTCACAAATGACCTGATCTTGTAGTATAATTAATGTGTAAAAGTTATATTAATGATCTCACCCAAAGAGATCAAAGTGCTTTCATACCCTCTGCCAGGCTCCTTCCTTTTACATCTTTAAATTATTCTCTTGTTTTGAAGTGCACAATAGCCAAACCTCTCCAGGATATTCTCTAATTGAATTTACTGTGTATAGGACTCCAGTATTGTGCTGAAATGTAATTTAAAAAGATCTTCTCTATTGATCTAAGTGCATGATACATCTGCAATCAACATCTACTGTTTATCAGCCTGTAGAGCACAGCACATTGGAAACACCTGGGTTTTTTAAGACAATATAAGGGTGAACTAATTGTCTTTAAAGTAGCAACTCAAGTAAAAGAACAAATGACTGTGTGTTCTATATCATAGAACAGTATTTATTACAGAGGGAGCATGAGGATCTATTATAAGTATAGCTGTATAAGTAAAGCAAAAAATGTATCCCAAAAGCAGAGCTATCTGAAAACTTTACCTGGTGAAGAGATATGTCACTTTACTTTAGCATATAATAGTCAATGTCTAGATTCATAAGAGGATACTGTTCCAAATTCTCACTCTCATAAAGTGACACTATACAATAAAAGTGGTTTCTGATTGTGTTCCAAATAACTTGTTATTCCGACTGTAGTGTTAAATGCAGAAAAGCCAAGATTCTGTCCGCTTGTCTGTCCTTGCAGTCAGTGGTCTGACCATCAGTGGCCCAATGCATGGAGGAAATTGGGTTGATGGTGGTTTCCATGGATATAGTTCCATTTGCTCGATTCCATTTGAGACCTCTGCAGCTATGCATGCTCGCTCAGTGGAACAGGGATTATTCAGATCTATCTCAGAGAATAGTTCTGGATCAATCAACAAGGGACTCCCTACTGTGGTGGCTGTTGCGTTATCTCTTCTACTGTTCCCCTAGTGTTTATACAATATAGGGGTTTGTCCCTGGAACTAACTAGTTCCGTTTTGTCACAAGAGTTAAAATTTCAAAGTACAGTCTTAAAATCGAAGGTCTAAATGTGCAGACCAGAGCCTTGTTGCTCTTACGCGTTTCGAAGGTCTAACAAGCTTTTAAAGTGCCTTCTTGAGGATTTTAAATGTGTGTGATGAATTAAATATTTTTATAACTTATGGTTGGACACCCAAAAGGGGACTAACAAAGAGGACCTACACATATAGCTCAGCATGCTAAGGCAGTGTATGCTAAGCCACTGTGGCTGAGCTCTGTAGAAACCCAAGGGTTGCAGGTTCGATCCCCGGCAAGGTCCACTCAGCCTTTCATATTTCTGAGGTCGATAAAATGAGCAGCGCCCTTATGGGTGATGAGCTGCGCTTTACAAGTAACCAATACAATACAATATCTACTTAGAAGAGAATTAACTTTTTGTGACAAATATTCATATATATATATATATATATATATATATATATATATATATATATATATATCCTATACTATAAAAGGCCAAGTGTGTTTGTCCGAAGCTGTCATATGCAGTAGAGAGAGCACGAGGACAAACACACCTGGCCTTAAATCCCTACCTGATCTGCCAACTGCCGCGAGCAGAAGTGGGCATGGCCGAGTGTGTGCGGGGGCATGGCCGACCGTGAAGGGGCATGGCCTAGCGCGAAGGCTTGTGTAGGGGGCGGAGCCTAGTGTGAAGGTGCGTGAAGGGGGCGGGACGGTGAAAGGTCGTGGAGAGAGCTCAAACAGCTCAAAAGAGGGGAGAGAGAGATCAAGAGGGGAGAGAGAGATCAAGAGGGGAGAGAGAGAGAGGGGAGAGAGAGAGACGAGATATGGAGAGAGAGGAGAGAGAGATCAAGAGGGGAGAGAGAGATCAAGAGGGGATAGAGAGAGAGGGGGAGAGAGAGAAAGAGGTGAGATGTGGAGAGAGAGAGGGGAGAGAAAGAGGGGAGAGAGAAAGAGAGAGGGGGAGATAGAGCGAGGGGAGAGAGAGAGGGGAGAGAGAGGGGAGATGTGGAGAGAGAGAGAGAGAGAGAGAGAAGGGAGAGAAAGAGGGGAGAGAGAAAGAGAGAGGGGGGAGAGAAAGAGAGAGGGGAGAGAGAGAGGGGAGAGGGAGAGAGGGGGAGAGAGGGGGGAGAGAGAGAGAGGGGGGGATAGAGAGAGAGGGGAGAGAAAGGAGAGAAAGGGAGAGAGAGAGGGAAGAGAGAAAGAGGGGAGATGTGGATGGAGAGAGAGGGAATAGAAAGAGGGGGAGAGAGTGATGGGAGAGAGAAATAGAGAGGGGGAGATAGAGAGGGGAAAGAGAGAGATGGAAAAGAGAGAGGGGGAGAGAGAGACAGAGGGGGGAGATAGAGAGAGAGGAGAAAGAGAGAGTGAGGAAGAGAGAGAGAGGAGAGAGAAAAAGAGAGGAGAGAGAGGGTAGATAGAGGAGAGGAGAGAGACATGAGAGAGAGAGAGAGAGAGACATGAGAGGGGGGAGATAAAAAGAGGGGAGAGAGAGAGGGGGGGAGAGAGAGAGGGGAGAGAGAGAGGTTGAGAGAGGGGAGAGAGAGAGAGGAGAGAGAGAGAGGGGAGAGAGGAGAGAGAGGGGAGATAGAGAGAAAGAGAGGGGAGAGAGAGAGGCACAAGAGAGAGGGGAGAGATAGAGGGGAGATGGGGGAGAGAGAGGGGAGATGGAGAGAGAGAGGGAAGATGGAGAGAGAGAGGGGAGATAGAAAGAGAGAAGGGAGATGGAGAGAGAGAGGGGAGACGGGGAGAGAGAGAAAGAGAGAAGGGAGATAGAAAGAGAGGGGATATAGAGAGGGAGAGAGCGCAAAAGAGGGGGGAGAGAGAGAGTGCAAAAGAGAGGGGGAGAGAGCGCAAAAGAGAGGGGGGAGAGAGAGAGCTTAAAAGAGAGGGGGAGAAAGAGCGCAAAAGAGAAGGGGGAGAGAGAGAAAGCAAAAGAGAGTGGGAGGGAGAGAACGCAAGGGGTGGGACCACTGTACTGCAAAAAATGGCCTGTGTGAACGGGCTTTAGGACTAGTGTGTGTATATATATATATATATATATATATATATATATATATATATACAGGGAGTGCAGAATTATTAGGCAAATGAGTATTTTGACCACATCATCCTCTTTATGCATGTTGTCTTACTCCAAGCTGTATAGGCTCGAAAGCCTACTACCAATTAAGCATATTAGGTGATGTGCATCTCTGTAATGAGAAGGGGTGTGGTCTAATGACATCGACACCCTATATCAGGTGTGCATTATTATTAGGCAACTTCCTTTCCTTTGGCAAAATGGGTCAAAAGAAGGACTTGACAGGCTCAGAAAAGTCAAAAATAGTGAGATATCTTGCAGAGGGATGCAGCACTCTTAAAATTGCAAAGCTTCTGAAGCGTGATCATCGAACAATCAAGCATTTCATTCAAAATAGTCAACAGGGTCGCAAGAAACGTCTGAAAAAACCAAGGCGCAAAATAACTGCCCATGAACTGAGAAAAGTCAAGCGTGCAGCTGCCAAGATGTCACTTGCCACCAGTTTGGCCATATTTCAGAGCTGCAACATCACTGGAGTGCCCAAAAGCACAAGGTGTGCAATACTCAGAGACATGGCCAAGGTAAGAAAGGCTGAAAGACGACCACCACTGAACAAGACACACAAGCTGAAATGTCAAGACTGGGCCAAGAAATATCTCAAGACTGATTTTTCTAAGGTTTTATGGACTGATGAAATGAGAGTGAGTCTTGATGGGCCAGATGGATGGGCCCGTGGCTGGATTGGTAAAGGGCAGAGAGCTCCAGTCCGACTCAGACGCCAGCAAGGTGGAGGTGGAGTACTGGTTTGGGCTGGTATCATCAAAGATGAGCTTGTGGGGCCTTTTCGGGTTGAGGATGGAGTCAAGCTCAACTCCCAGTCCTACTGCCAGTTTCTGGAAGACACCTTCTTCAAGCAGTGGTACAGGAAGAAGTCTGCATCCTTCAAGAAAAACATGATTTTCATGCAGGACAATGCTCCATCACATGCGTCCAAGTATTTCACAGTGTGGCTGGCAAGAAAGGGTATAAAAGAAGAAAATCTAATGACATGGCCTCCTTGTTCACCTGATCTGAACCCCATTGAGAACCTGTGGTCCATCATCAAATGTGAGATTTACAGTGTCTGGGAGGCTGTGGTTGCTGCTGCACGCAATGTTGATGGTGAACAGATCAAAACACTGACAGAATCCATGGATGGCAGGCTTTTGAGTGTCCTTGCAAAGAAAGGTGGCTATATTGGTCACTGATTTGTTTTTGTTTTGTTTTTGAATGTCAGAAATGTATATTTGTGAATGTTGAGATGTTATATTGTTTTCACTGGTAAAAATAAATAATTAAAATGGGTATATATATATATGACCGGGGAGTCAGTACCTCAATTTTATGTCTCAATAAGAGGTTAAAGCATGCACTGATAAAGCTTAGTCACTATTAGGTCCAATATTCTTATGCAGTATTAGAACATTTTATTAATCAGCGCTTTCTATACCCTTGTTTGTTATATTGCTGTAAAGAGAGATATCTGAGGTATGTCTCTGTGGGGCATATCTATCAAGCTCCGTGTTTCTGGCAAGTCTTCTAAAGACCGCTGCTCCATAACCTGTCCGCCTGCTCTGAGGAGGCGGACAGACATTGGCGCAATTTAACCCGGTTGAATACGACCGGGTTGATTGACACCCCACTGCTAGCGGCCGTGAATCTGCAGGGGGTGACGTTACACCAGCAGTTCACAAGAGCTGCTGGTGCAATGCTGTATGCAGAGAGCGTATTGCTCTCCGCCTTCAGCGAGGTCTGTAGGACATGATCTGCAATGTCGCATCATGTCCGACAGGCCTTTCATAAATAGGCCCCTTTGTCTTTAGAACTAGCTGCAGGTTGTGTACAAAAAGTGCAATAATATTCCTTGACAATTTTAATTTGCACATATATAAATATATATATATATATATATATATATATATATATATATATACATATATATATATATATATATATATATATATATATATATATATATATATATATATATATATATATATATATATATATATATATATATACATGCATTTCTTTTTATATCCAGGTGCATATATAGGGATACTTCACACATTGTGATACCTCCTCTACTGCCCAATTCTTGGAGCGCTGAGAAATCTTTGGGGGTTTTTGGCTAGTCCAGGAACCCTACTTGTTTTCAGAATATATATATATATAATTTTAACTGCTGTAATAGTGGTGTGTGTATATGTATAAACTGTATGTAAAATTAAAAAAAAAAATTGACACTGATTCTGAAAATCTTTGTGTAAATTTAGAATAATTTATTAATAATAATTAAAAAGGTATCACTGAACTCATTGTGACAACACATGTAAGATTGTGTAATTGAACAAAGAATGTACCCTGCTCTAATATACACATAGATCTTTTATGCGTGTTTGTTCTAAAACAATAGCCAACATGCATTTTAGAAAAACACATTAATACTGTATATTTTTCATCTAATAATTAATTCTAAGATGGTGCTAAATACTCATCAAATGGCTCATTTCACCTTGGTCTAACACTCTTATCTGTCTCCGGCTGCTATAATTTTATCTGTTTCAGAGTAGATTTCATTTTCTTTAAACATCAGAAAGCAAGTAAAAATACTCAATATAAAATCAGTAACATTACTAATATGTGAGGCACTTTGTACAAATTATTAAAATATTTTACTAGAAGAGCTTAATAAATATCCAAAAGAAAGCAGTTACTGCTTTTCACTTTTCCTCAGATTTTTGTTTTTTTTTCAGTTTTGATAATTTGAAAATCCTTTTTGACTTGTTTTAAATAGTGCCTTTTGTTCCCACAACCTTTTGAACATTAAAGGGACAGTCTTATTTAAAAAGATAGTTAATCCCTTTATTACCCATTCTGCAGTTTTCCATAACCAACATTGTTATATTAATACTTTTTACGTCTGTGATTACCTTGTATAGAAGACTCTGCAGACTGCCCCTTATCTCAGTGCTATTTGAAACTTGCATTTTAGCCGATTAGTGTTGCTTCATAAATAACTGCACAGAGTGAGCACGATGTTATCTATGTTATCTATATGGCACAGATGAACTAGCATCGTCTGATAGTGAAAAGCTGATAAAAATATACTGAGATAAGAGGCGGCCCACAGGGGCATAGAGATAGTCAGAAATTTAGTGGTTTAAAGGTTATATTAATATAAAAATGTTGGTTGTGCAAAGCAGGGGAATGGGTAGTAAAGGCATTGTCTAGCTTTTTAAATAATAAAAAAAACAAGTAGATTGTCCCTTTAATTTATTGTCAATTCACATATTAATCTACATTGTTGTTTCCCAGTTATATATTTAGATAAACATATAGTTCAAGCTACACTTTTCTTTTCTATGACATGGAGAGTCCACAAAACATTCTAATTACTAATGGAATATTCACTCCTGGCCAGCAGGAGGAGGCAAAGAGCACCCCAGCAGAGCTGTTAAGTATCGCTTCCCTTAACCATAACCCCCAGTCATTCTCGTTGCCTTGATCACGGGAGGATGGGGAAGATGGTGTCTGAAGATTTTAAACCTTTTAATGGGTACTTTTCCCTGCAAGCAAGGATTGGGGCTATGCTGTGTCCATGTCAATCTCTTTAGTAAAAGTAATGGTGGCTATTAGCAGACGGCGAGGTAGTCTTTGCTTAAACTTCTAACATTATTGCTACCCCTATAATAGAAAGCCAGAGTTGGTTACTCTGTTCTTTCTTTTCTATAAGTCCCTGATAGATATGATGAAGCTGCCACACCTCAGAAAACCACTTCTGCCTTACAGAGCAGGATCCACAGGTAAGTGCTTTCCCTTCTAGGTTTGAAGGTACCGACACTATAGGAGTTAAATCCTTGTGAAAAGTATTTAAATCTGTTTTAGGGGCACTGCTTTTATGTGAAGAGGCATCGTTTTTAATTGGGGGCTCAGAGATGGGAGAGTGTATGAAGTATTTGACAGGTGTTTGTTTTACTTCTTACTTGTTGCAATCACTTTTCAGTTCAGCTTATTAGCACAATTACTTTTGCTGTGCTGCTGTTGGTTTTTGCCCCGTTTTTGTTTGGCGCAATTTAAAAAAGTTTTTTTTTTTATTGCGGTCTCGTGACCACTCCTCAGCACTTCTGGTTTTCGGCTTCTCTGTTCAGATTGCAGTTTGCTGCGGCAAGTGTGGAAGCTGCATTTTCTTCTATTTACAGTGGCAAGTGGATTTTTGGCTGTTCTGGTAACAAGGAGGTGTTTTTTTGCTACCGGGTGTGTCTGGTTTTCTGTGCTAGTGGGATAGCAACTTCTGGAGGGGTAAGACCTCAGCAGAGCAGAGGGTTGTAAGTGCTTATTTATGTTTTATTGCTTCTAAATAAACTTAATTTGTTTGTTAAAGGGACAGTCTAGGCCAAGATAAACTTTCATGATTCAGATAGAGCATGTAATTTTAAACAATTTTCCAATTTATTTTTATCACCAATGTTGCTTTGTTCTCTTGGTATTCTTAGTTGAAAGCTTAACCTAGGAGGTTCATATGCTAATTTCTTAGACCTTGAAGCCCACCTCTTTCAGATTGCATTTTAACAGTTTTTTACCACTAGAGGGTGTTAGTTCACGTATTTCATATAGATAACACTGTGCTCATGCACGAGAAGTTATCTGGGAGCAGGCACTGATTGGCTAGACTGCAAGTCTGTCAAAAGAGCTGAAAAAAGGGGCAGTTTGCACAGGCTTAGATACAAGATAATCACAGAGGTTAAAAGTATATTAATGTAACTGTGTTGGTCATGCAAAACTGGGAAATGGGTAATAAAGGGATTATCTATCTTTTAAAACAATAAAAATTCTGGTGTAGACTGTCCCTTTAATTGTGAACTGATACCCAATTATGGACACTAATACTGAAGTTGATTAATTTGAAAAATGCTTATTGTCAGGTTAGGAAATATCCAGAAGAAGACCCAAATGCTAGGGCGAACTTAAACAACACCCTTGCACTCTGAGTTTAATCCAGGACGTGACCCCACGACAACCTCTAAAAAACAATGTACACTCGATATGGAGCAGTGTTAGCCTGAGTCCAAAGTAATACAAGATATCAGCCAAATAGACTTCTGAGTAAGGAACTGGTTTCAGGAAATGTCTTCAACAGAATCAGGAGAGCAGGGATAGTCCACTTATACTGAAACAGAGGAAGGATAAAACAAGAAACAGTTAATAATGCAGGAGTAGGTAACTTATCAGGCAGTTTGAGGGTTAACACTGTGTAGTCAGTTCTTGCAGAGTTTGGCAACAGGTTATCAGGCAGTTTTAGGGTTAATACTGAATAGTCAGTACTTGCAGAGTTAGACAACAGGATATCAGGTAGTTTGAGGGTTAACACTGTGTAGTCAGTCCTTGCAGAGTTTGGCAACAGGTTATCAGGCAGTTTGAGGGTTAATACTGAATAGTCAGTACTTGCAGAGTTAGACAACAGGATATCAGGTAGTTTATAGGTTAACACAGATTAATCAGTACTTGCAGAGATTGGCAACAGGATATCAAGCATTTTGAAGGTTTACACTGAATGAACAGTATTTGCAGAGTTTGGCAACATGTTAACATGCAGTTTGAGAGTTTCACAGATGCAGTATTTGGAAACAGGTTATCAGGAAGATTGAGGGTTAACCCAACAAGTCATTCTTTGCAGAGTTTGGCAACAGAAAATCAGCAGATAGAGAGTTTCCACAGCGAAGTCCTCACAGGAGCCACAAAGAGTAACAAACAAAAGAAGAAACAGGAAGCCCAAAATAAAAAGCCTGGTAGGGACATCATCAGGAAGGGGCGGCTCAGACTACCTGCCAATTAAGCACACAGAGGACCGTCGGAGCTTCCCAGCAGCCGAGCATGACACTTATTGTGTTTGATGGCTAAGATAATTCCTCCTGTTCAGTTTTGCTCTTCGTGTTTAAATACAACTTTAAAGTTTAAAGTTTAAAGATAAGATGAGCCTCCTGTCTCTCAGGATAGTGTTATCCTAGCTACGCCTCAGCTTTCCCCTCAGGCTTCACATGCAGTGCCCTGCGGTTCCTCTCAACCTCCTGGGGGTGTTTTTTTTTACCTGGGGATTTCACTGCCCAGATTACTTCTGCTGTTTCTGCAGCTTTATCAGCTTTTCCAAAGGTTTCTGGTAAAAGAAAGAGGAAATCTAAACATATTGATGTTAGTAAGGCTGACTCCGCTAAAGCTGCATTAGTCAGTTTGTCTCAATTATCTGATGAGGATGATTCTTCAGTGGCTTCTGAGGGGGAATTGTCAGATTCTGATACTGCAGTGACACATTCTGCAGATTCAGAGCAGATTAATTTCAGATTTAAGTTAGAACACCTTTGAGCTCTTTTGAGGGAGGTTCTTGCTACTTTGGAAAATTCTGAATCTATTGTGGAGAATCCAAAGAGGTCTAGTAAGCTTAATAGGGTATATGATGTACCCTCATCTGTGGAGGTATTTCCAGTTCCAGACCATATGGCAGATATTATAACTCAGGAATGGGATAAACCAGGGATTCCTTTTTCCCCATCCCCTGTTTTTAAAAAGATGTTTCCTGTTGCTGACTCTATTCGTGACTTGTGGCGCACGGTGCCCAAGGTGGTAGAGGGAGCTATCTCTACTCTGCCTAATAGAACTAATATTCCTATTGAAGAAATTTGTTCTTTTAAGGATCCCATGGATAAAAAGCTATAGGCTTTTTTGAAGAACATGTACATTCATCAGGGATTACAGCGGCAACCTGTTGCTAGTTGTCAGGGTTTTTACCTGTTTTGCTTGCCATGTGCTGCTGGCAGCCATTTTACTCACCTCTCTTGCTGACTTTAGTGCATACTGTGTGATGCTGCTCATTTCCTGCACTTCCTTTTATGGCGAGACTGGTGTACATCATCCGTGTGAGACAGGATGCAGTCTCAGAATTGTGATGTCATCACTTATTATTTAAAATGCCTCTGTTCACTATGCTTTACCCTTGCATTGTCTCAGACCTGTTGGTGAGAGCTCCTGTATATTACCTGGCTGTCTGATGTCCTGATCCCTGGCTTGTTCCTGACAATGCTGTTTTCCTTGTTCCTTTTTCCGGCTCGTCTGACTACTCACTTTGACTCCTGACTCGGCTCATCTGACTACCAGCTCTGGTTTTGATTCCTGGCTTGTTATTTGACTTGTGGACTTTTTATTATTTTTTCTATTAATAAAGATGTGATTATTTTTGCACTTCTCATCTCAGTCTGATTCCTGGCACCCTGACACTAGTATTGCTACAGTTGCAGGGGCAACATCTTATTGGTGCAATGATTTATCTAATCTTATCCTAGAAGAGACTACTATAGAGGAGATCCAAGACAGCATCAAGGCTCACAAGCTAGCTAATACCTTTATTTTTTATGCCAACATGCAAGTTCTTAGGTTGGGTGGTAGATTTCTGGTTTTACTGTTTTAGCTCACAGAGCTCTCTGGTTAAGATCTTGGTCTGCAGATGTTTCATCCAAGTCCAAGCTTTTATCTCTGCCTTATAAGGGTAAAAACTTGTTTGGACCAGGTCTGGCAGAAATTATTTCTGACATTACAGGTGGAAAGGGTTCTTTCCTACCTCAGGATAGAAAGAATAGACCTAAGGGTCACCAGAATTCTAATTTTCATTTCTGTCATAACTTTAAGAGACAGAAGTCTTCCTCTTCCAAGTCGGATCAATTCAAGTCTTCTTGTAGGTCCAGTCAGCCTTAGAATAGGTAGAAGCAAGATAAGAAGCCCTCTGTTGATTCTAAATCAACATGAGGCGGCCGCCCCTAATCCTGTAGTGGATTAAGTGGGGGCAGGCTTTCTTTTTTTCCAGCAGGCTTTGATACACAATGTTTCAGATCTTTGGGCCAGAGAGGGAGAGAGTCTCCCACGGTTACAGAATAGGATTCAAATATTGTCCTCCCAGGGAGAGTTTCCACCTGTCAAGGTTATCTGTGAATCAGATAAAGAGAGAGACTTTCTTAAACTGTGTAAAGGCCTCATCATCACTGGGAGTGATTGTTCCAGATCCTCTAGAGGAACAGGGACTAGGATTCTATTCAAATCTATTTGTAGTTCCCAAGAAGGAGGTCACTTTTTGTCCCATTCTGGACTTAAAGTGTCTCAACAAATTCCTCAGGGTTCCGTCCTTCAAGATGGAGAGCATCCATTCTATTCTTCCTTTGGTCCTAAAGGGTCTGTTCATGACAACCATAGATCTGAAGGAAGCATATCTTTATGTTCCTGTTCACAGGGATCAATACCAGTATCTAAGGTTTGCCTTCCTGGACAAATATTTCCACTTTGTTGCCCTTCCTTTTGGCTCTGCTACAGCTCCCAGAATTTTTACAAAGGTTCTGGGGGCTCTTCTGGCAGTGGTGAGGTCCCAGGGTATTGATGTGTTGCCTTATCTAGATGATATTCTAGTTCAATGCCATCTTTTCATCTAGCAAGATCTCATACGGAGATGTTGTTGTCCATTCTACGCTCCCACGAGTGGAAAGCGAATCCGGTAAAGAGTTACCTTGTTCCAAATACAAGGGTTTGTTTCTTGGGAACAATCATAGATTCTCTGTCCTTGAAGATCTTTCTGACGTACGTCAGTAAATCCAAGCTTCATTTTTCTTGTCTGTCTCTCCAGTCTGCTATTCGCCCATCTTTGGCTCAATGCATGGAGGTGATTGGACCGATGGTTGCCTCCATGGACATCATTCCTTTTGCTTGGTTCCATCTGAGATCTCCGCAGCTATGCATGCTCAGTCAATGGAATGGGACCACTCAAATCTCTCACAGAATATTAATTTGGATTCCCTAACAAGAGTCTCACTCTCATGGTGGGTTTCACTGGACCATCTGTCTTGGGGCACATGCTTTCTGAGGCCTTCCTGGGTGATTGTGACCATGGACACCAGCCTGTTAGGCTGGGGAGCAGTTTTTTTTTTTTTAAAGACACATGGTCTGTGGACTCCAGAGGAGTTGTCTCTTCCAATAAACATCTTGGAGTTGAGAGCAATTTTCTATGCTTTAATAGCTTGGCCTCAACTAGCTTTGGTCCGATTTATCAGATTTCAGTCGGACAACATCACCCCGGTGTCCTACATCAATCACCAGGAAGAAACACAGAGTTCCTTGACAATTAAGGAGGTGTCTCGCATTCTCCAGTGGATGGAGTTTCACGATTGCCATCTCTCTGCCATCCACATACCAGGGGTGGACAACTGGGAGGCGAATTTTCTAAGCAGGCAGACTTTTCATCCTGGAAAGTTGGCTCTCCACCCAGAAGTTTTAACAATGATAACTCTCAGGTGTGGGGGGGGTCCAGAGTTGGATCTGATGGCGTCTCATCAAAACGCCAAGCTTCCAAAGTACGATTCAAGGTCAAGAGATCCTCAAGCCGTTCTGGTAGATGCTCTAGCAGTTCCTTGGAGCTTCAATCTAGCATACCTGTTTCCTCCGTTTGTGTTGCTTTCACAAGTAATTGCTCGCATCAAACAGTGGAGAGATTCTGTGATTCTAATACCTTCTGCATGACCTCACAGGATCTGGTGACAATGTCAGTCATCTCCTCCGCTGTGGAGGTTACCTTTCAGGAAGCACCTTCTACTTCAGAGTCCCTTTATTCATTTCTCTGAAGCTGACTGCTTGGAGATTGAACATCATAGTTTCACTACACGTGGCTTCTCTGAGAAAGTCATAGATACTATGCTTCAGGCTCGTAAACTGGTTACTTGCAGAATTTACCATAGGGTATGGTGATTCGAAAGGTTTTTCTTGGAACAAAGTAAGGGTTCCTTGAATTTTGGATTTTCTACAGGAGGGCCTGGAAATGGGTTTGTCAATCAGTATTTTGAAGGGTCAGATTTCTGCTCTGTCTATTCTTCTGCATAAACGTCTGACAGTTCTGCCAGATGTTCAGTCTTTTATTCAGGCATTGGTCAGAATCAGGCCTGTGTTTAAATCTGTTGCTCCTCCTTGGAGTCTTAACCTTATTCTTAGAGATTTGCAGCAAGCTTCGTTTGAGTTGATGCATTCTGTTAGTATTAAATTACTATCTTGGAAGGTTTTGTTTCTTCTTGATATTTCTTCTGCTCGCAGAGTTTCCGAACTTTCAGCTCTGCAGTGTGATTCCGCTTTCCTTATTTTTCATGCTGATAAAGAAGTCCTTTGTACTACAAAAGAAACAATGCACAGATATTGTAGTATGATACAAAAACAACAATCTGATACAAAATGGACTGAGAACTGATATTCTCCTTAATGGTAGACCGCTGCCTTCTTTCAGTCTCTCCCCAGGGACTGTGATTATTATAGAGTTTCAATGGTAGATGACGCAGATCTTAGTATTAAACTCAGGATGTGTGGATATCTTTAAACCTTCTGATGGCAAAAAGAAACAGGCTTGATGTGCATGTATCATCCAATTAATAAGAGTGCAATATACTCACTCCATAAGATAAATGATTTTCGCCCATCTGAAGATGACCTCACAAATATGTTGTAACTAGTGATGTTGCGAATAGTTCGCCGGCGAATAGTTCCCGACGAACATAGCATGTTTGCGTTCGCCGCGGCAGGCGAACATATGCGATGTTCGATCTGCCCCCTATTCATCATCATTGAGTAATACTTTGACCCTGTACCTCACAGTCAGCAGGCACATTCCAGCCAATCAGCAGCAGACCCTCCCTCCCAGACCCTCCTACCTCCTGGACAGCATCCATTTAGATTCATTTGGAAGCTGCGTTCTTAGTGAGAGGAGGGACAGTGTAGCTGTAATAGGGAAATCGATAGCTAGGCTAGTGTATTCAGTGTCCACTACAGTCCTGAAGGACTCATCTGATCTCTGCTGTAAGGACAGCACCCCAAAAAGCCCTTTTTAGGGCTAGAACATTAGTCTGCTTTTTTTTTTTTTTTTCTGTGTAATCTAATTGCAGTTGCCTGCCTGCCAGCGTGTGTGTCAGGCTCACAGCGTATACTGTGCCCACTTGCCCAGTGCCACCACTCATATCTGGTGTAACAGTAGTATAGATTTAAAAAAACAAGACTTTTTTGACTGTGTGAAATAATAGCAGTCAGTTTCCTTCACACGTGTGCGTTTCAGTTCCTGCCTGCCAGGGCACAGTGTCACCCCAGTGCAACGCATACATATCTGGTGTAACAGTAGTGTAGATTTAAAAAAAAACCCACTTTTTTGACTGTGTTAAATAATAGCAGTCAGTTTCCTTCACACGTGTGCATTTCAGTGCCTGCCTGCCAGGGCACAGTGTCACCCCAGTGCAACTCATATCTGGTGTAACAGTAGTGTACATACCTGATGTTTTAAAGCACGTTATTCCAAACAATTTAGGAATGTTAGGTGATTTATGCCCTTTATGGATTGAAACCAGACTCTGCATCAACTATGTAATTTTCCATGGGAGTTTTGCCATGGATCCCCCTCCGGCATGCCACAGTCCAGGTGTTAGTACCCTTGAAACAACTTTTCCATCACTATTGTGGCCAGAAAGAGAACCTGTGGGTTTTAAAATTCACCTGCCTATTGAAGTCTATGGCGGTTCGCCCGTTCGCTAACAGTTGCGGAAATTCACGTTCGCCGTTCGTGAACGCAAAATTTTAGGTCCGCGACATCATTAGTTGTAACGGTTGTAGTTTAGCAATCTGAGGACAAAGAGAAGTTTCAATGATTTGAATGTTAAAATTACTTGAATAAAACAAGTAGTAACTTACTCCATTGAATTTCAAATTCCGGCAATGTCACAGCAAAAAAGCAAAGAAGTGCTTCAATATTAGTAAAAATGCTTTAACCCTTTAAGGACACAGCTTTCAGTTTGCTCAATTGTATGTCCTTAAGAGGTTAATATCTCAACGTGTTTCAACGTATACAAACATCTTTTTCGAGAGCTAATACAAACAGGTAAAAACAATTGAAAGGTTTGTAAGCTGTGACAAAAAATGCCGGTTTAAATACAGGTGACATGTTCCAACTTCCTGTAGAAACAGGAAATTGGACTCACAAAAAGTTAAAATCACAAAACTTAAAAAAAAAGTAGTTGCAATGTTATATTATCAACTATGCCGTTGAATTAGCTTATTCAATTTTGATGTAATATCAAATGGTTAGGTGCAGATACATAAATGAACCAGATTAGGTACGGATACATAAAAGAACCAATCACAAAGGTTAATGTTATGTTATAGCCAATAAGAGGATTAAAAATAAATAGTTCTCTAATGAGTAGTAATCTGTAAGTAGACAGATACGGATAGGGTATAGCGCTAGACCAAAAACCTACTTAGCCTCACTAAAGGTTATTGTCTCCTCCCTAGACAATAGAGAATCAAGAATGTAAAATCAGTGGATATAGGAGGCGCTATAGAGCCGTAGGATATATAGATATAAATAAATGTAAAATTCACTGTATCGTGACCAGTTAAAACATTAAAAAAATTAAAATCCCAATGACCCTTAAGGGATACGTTAAAATACTACTTATGTGCAAAATCTGTGATAAAAAATCGGTGATAATAAAAAATAAAGGAAAATATCTACGTACATATATATATAAAAACAATTTATCCAAGTGAAAAATCAAAGTGAAATAAATGCAGTATATCAAAGTGCAATCAATGATCAAGTGACAATAATTAGTAAAACACAGATGTGATATTTAATAAGTCAATGCATAAAAGGTTGACACAAACAATCCATATAACAATCAATCATACATAAAATAAAGTAAAACCGGTTTAAACATACACACTATACAAACTATACATAACCCCTCAGATTCCCCAAATCAAATGGGGCTGGCGGAGAACACCTACAATGACTGTGTTCTAATCTTGGTGTTAGCAGTTCAAGGGGATCCCCCAAAAAAGATGATCCGGAATGACAATGTGGGTTTAATTATTGTAATTCAAAGATATAAATGTTAATGTTTCTGAATGGTGCCGTTATATATCCCCAGTCTTATTTGGTCACAAATAAAAGCCCACGATGGTATAGAGCTCCTTCCTTAATGTTCTCTTAGTTAAAGGCAATCAAGTATTTATAACTTAGCCGGGAGGCTCTCCTACCTTCTTACAAGTGTCTGCCAGCGATCTCCTTACCTGGCCCGACACTCCGGCTGGTCCTTTAGATGTCTGCTCAGCGAAAATCCTGTGAGTGACGTCACCAGGTTCCGGATCCTAGGTGACCACTTGCGCAAGTGTTTGTTTCCACAGGATGTCCTCTGTACGCCAGGGTACAGAGAGTTCACTACAGCTTCGGTCCTCCAAATAATCGCAAACAGTAGCAGGTAAGTCCTCTACGCGTTTCAACCCCTTCTGGGTCTTTTTCAAGATGCTACTTCCTGCAACCTTTGCCCTTAAATCCACTCTCTGCACAGGTGATTCGCTATTGCTACAACACCTTTCCGCAGGTAACTATTTCCTGGGGGGGAATCAAAACACCTCACATGTCATTCTTTGTTCGTAAATTTTCACACCAAATCCCAAGCCAGATCTCTAGTGTTTAAAAACTCGTTTCCATATAATCAAATAACGTCAAAAACTCCTTAAAAATCCTTAAAAATAATACAATTGTGATAATACATAAGACTGCAATTTATAAAACAATATAAGGAGAAAATACATGACAAACAGGGAAAATAGAAAAATTCAGATGAAATATTGATGAAATATTGCGTGGTCAGCCTAAGGCCAAGATTTATCCCACTTTATATGACATCCAAAACAACTAATGCATATAAAATTTAAAATTTAAAACATGAAAAGCACATAGAATATAAATAGAACCTAGCTCAAACAAACCTAGCCCTACATTCCTATCTAAATGATTCCCTGCTCCACAATCTTAATACTAGTTATTACTCTCTAAAATATCAGGTTAAAGATCCACAAGGAAGAACTCTAAACTAAAATGCTGAAAAAAGCCAAAAATGCTAAAATGTAGGGTACTAAAGATAATCAATCCCTAAGTTAAAAAGGGGGCTAATTCCAACTCTGAATTCAAACCCAACGGATGCAAAGTGTTAAACTCATAGATTAATTCTGCTTCCCTTTTGATTAATCTATTTTCAAAGTCCCCCCCCCCCTCCACTTATTTCGCATTACACACAATCCCCAGTATTTTAGTTCTTTAATGTTGTTCATGTGGATTTCTCTAAAATGTGTGTATAGGTGGGTTTCCAATTTCCCCTTTTCTATGTTCCAGATATGCTCCCTAATCCGATCCCTCAGCATTCTGGTTGTCTCTCCAATGTAAAACAGATTGCATGAGCACTGTAACATATACACAACCCCTTTATTACTACATCTTATGGTGTCCTTTATAGTAAACTCTCTATTCGTGCCCGGAATTGGAACCTTTTTCTTTTTTGACCCACATCTACATGCTTTGCATGTTGCACAGGGAAAGAAACCCCTGACTTCTTCCCCCCTCAAATCCAAGTCCTTTTTATTTTTATTTTTTCCCTGCCTTCTAAACTCACTGGGTGCTAGCAGCGATTTCAAGTTCTTAGTTTTTTTGTAAACTATCCTAGGGTAAACTGGCAATTTGTCCCCAATAACTGGGTCATTTCTCAACAAGTGCCAGTGCTTTCTCAGAATCTTCTTCATTAATACATGATCCTCACTATATGTGTTCACAAATGGTATATCCAATGTATCCTTTCTTTGATCTTCCTTTCTTTTATATTCTAGCAGTGAGTCCCTGTTGGTGGTCCTTGCCCTTGTTACAGCATTCTTTATATTATTTTCTTTATAGTTCTTCCTTGTGGATCTTTAACCTCATATTTTAGAGAGTAATAACTAGTATTAAGATTGTGGAGCAGGGAATCATTTAGATAGGAATGTAGGGCTAGGTTTGTTTGAGCTAGGTTCTATTTATATTCTATGTGATTTTCATGTTTTAAATTTTAAATTGTATATGCATTAGTTGTTTTGGATGTCATCTAAAGTGTGATAAATCTTGGCCTTAGGCTGACCACACAATATTTCATCAATATTTCATCTGAATTTTTCTATTTTCCCTGTTTGTCATGTATTTTCTCCTTATATTGTTTTATAAATTGCTGTCTTATGTATTATCACAATTGTATTATTTTTAAGGATTTTTAAGGAGTTTTTGACGTTATTTGATTATATGGAAACGAGTTTTTAAACACTAGAGATCTGGCTTGGGATTTGGTGTGAAAATTTACAAACAAAGAATGACATGTGAGGTGTTTTGATTCCCCCCCAGGAAATAGTTACCTGCGGAAAGGTGTTGTAGCAATAGCGAATCACCTGTGCAGAGAGTGGATTTAAGGGCAAAGGTTGCAGGAAGTAGCATCTTGAAAAAGACCCAGAAGGGGTTGAAACGCGTAGAGGACTTACCTGCTACTGTTTGCGATTATTTGGAGGACCGAAGCTGTAGTGAACTCTCTGTACCCTGGCGTACAGAGGACATCCTGTGGAAACAAACACTTGCGCAAGTGGTCACCTAGGATCCAGAACCGGGTGACGTCACTCACGGGATTTTCGCTGAGCAGACATCTAAAGGAGCAGCCAGAGTGTCGGGCCAGGTAAGGAGATCGCTGGCAGACACTTGTAAGAAGGTAGGAGAGCCTCCCGGCTAAGTTATAAATACTTGATTGCCTTTAACTAAGAGAACATTAAGGAAGGAGCTCTATACCATCGTGGGCTTTTATTTGTGACCAAATAAGACTGGGGATATAACGGCACCATTCAGAAACATTAACATTTATATCTTTGAATTACAATAATTAAACCCACATTGTCATTCCGGATCATCTTTTTTGGGGGATCCCCTTGAACTACTAACACCAAGATTAGAACACAGTCATTGTAGGTGTTCTCCGCCAGCCCCATTTGATATGGGGAATCTGAGGGGTTATGTATAGTTTGTATAGTGTGTATGTTTAAACCGGTTTTACTTTATTTTATGTATGATTGATTGTTATATGGATTGTTTGTGTCAACCTTTTATGCATTGACTTATTAAATATCACATCTGTGTTTTACTAATTATTGTCACTTGATCATTGATTGCACTTTGATATACTGCATTTATTTCACTTTGATTTTTCACTTGGATAAATTGTTTTTATATATATATGTACGTAGATATTTTCCTTTATTTTTTATTATCACCGATTTTTTATCACAGATTTTGCACATAAATAGTATTTTAACGTATCCCTTAAGGGTCATTGGGATGTAAATTTTTTGAATGTTTTAACTGGTCACGATACAGTGAATTTTACATTTATTTATATCTATATATCCTACGGCTCTATAGCACCTCCTATATCCACTGATTGTAATCTGTAAGTAGTTTCATTTCCGGTTCGCTTGTGTCACGTGATATTCCGGACCTATGGTAGAAGGAAAAGCTTCCAGAATGACGTGAGCGTGCTGTTTGTTAGATTGTTATTTCTTCTGCCAATGGCATTAATCTTATGTGGAGAATGTGCAGTCATGTTTTAGTCAATCTACAGAGCAAATAACAAGTGAACAGTAAATGTTCTTAAAGTGACAGAAGCACGTAGCAAAGTTACATTTGTGTAACATAGTTACATTTGCATAACACTATTACATTTAGAATAGACAACCTTAAAGAACACATTTAGTGGTATTAAAATGCTTAGGGAATTTTTTTTTAGAAAACAACATTTTTAAAAATAGTTAGTGAAACAGAAGTGTTTAAATAAGTCATTTTTGTATACCCTATATCATTAACAAGTGTGATCTTTTTTATACCATATATTATGTAACAAGTGCAATCATTTTTGGGGCATCCATATTTAAAATACCCTGGAATTATTTATTTAAAGTGCAATTTTTATATACCATATATTATTTATAAGTGCAATCATTTTTGTGAGTTCCGCATATATAATATAGGATTCCCAAAAATCATTTATTTAAAGTGCTATTTTATATACCATATATTATTAAGTGCAATATATATATATAGATAAGTATAGATATGTACTAAGCTGGGGTTTCTCCATAAGGTAGTGTAATATTAATCATGAAATTGTTGTTTCTTTTTTTTTGTCCTAGCCCTTCTTCCCAGAAGGAACATCTTTTGCATAACTTGGATGTTGTGCGTTCTCTTAAATTTTACCTTCAAGCAAGTAAAGATTTTCGGCAGACTTCTGCCCTGTTTATTGTTTTCTCTGGTAAGCGTAGGGGTCAGATGGTCACTTCTACCACTCTTTTTCTCTCTGGTTGAGAAGTGTTGTCCGTTTAGCTTATGAGACAGCTGGACAGCAGAGGCTCATTCCACTAGAGCTGTTTTGCCTTCATGAGCTTTCAAAAATGAGGCTTCTGTGGAGCAAATCTGTAAAGCGGCCACTTGGTCCTCTCTGCATACTTTTTCCAAATTCTACAAATTTGATACTTTTGCCTCAGCTGAGGCTTCTTTTGGGTTCTTAAAGTGGTGGTCCCTTTAGTTTAGGTCCGCCTGTCTTGTTCTCCCTCCCTATTTATTCTTTGTCTTCTTGGGTATTGATTCCCACTAGTAATTAGAATGTTTCATGTCAAAGCAAAGAAATCAAAATTTATGCTTACCTGATCAATTTATTTATTTCCGGGAATGGAGAGTCCCCGACAAACCATTATTCAAATTAAGAAAGCATTTTTTTTTTGTTTAGTCCTCAGGCACCTCTATACCCTTGTGTTATCTTCTTTTTCTGTTTCCCTTCAGCTGAATGACTGGGGGTTATGGGTAAGGGAAGTGATACTTAACCCCTTAGTGACCAGACCACTTTTCAATTTGTTGACCATCTGGGACCAAGGATATTTTTGCATTTCTGCGATGTTTGTGTTTAACTGTAATTTTCCTCTTACTCATTTACTGTACCCACACATATTATATACTGTTTTTCTCGCCATTAAATGGACTTTCTAAAGATATGATTATTTTCATCATATCTTATAATTTACTATAAAAAAATATATAAAATATGAGGAAAAAATAAAAAAAATGCACTTTTTCTAACTTTGAGCCCCAAAATCTCTTACACATCTACAACCACCATAAAATACCAATGCTAAACAGTTTTTAAATTTTGTCCTGAGTTTATAAATACCCAATGTTTACATGTTCTTTGCTTTTTTTGCAAGTTATAGGGCAATAAGTACAAGTAGCACTTTGCTATTTCAAAACCATGTTTTTTCAAAATTGGCGATAGTTACATTGTAACACCAATATCTGTCAGGAATCCCTGAATAACCCTTCAAATGTATATATTTTTTAAAAGAAGACAACCTAAGGTCTTAAACTTGGGGTATTTTGACTTTTTTCATGCAACCATTTTACCACCAATCTATGCCAAAATTTGGGAGGGAAACAAAAATAATTTGATTTTTTGACAAAATAGCAATTTAAGAATACATTTACTGATAATATTAAGGGTTACTGCCAAATAACACCCTAATATGTCTTCAGCAGCATCTCCTGGGTACAGTGATACCACCCATGTATAGGTGTGTCGGGTTCTCGGGGGGCTAAAAGCTCTTATTTTTAGAGAGCACATTCCAGTTTTTCAACTTGGAATTTTCACATCGGTCATCATGCACCCATGTCCTATTTGGGACATTTCTGAAGCTGGCCAATGGAATTTACCCCCATAAAACCATATATTTTTGAAAAGTAGACACCCTAGGGTATTTCAAATGCTGGTATTTTAACACTTTCCATGCACTAATTCAACCACCAGTCTTTGTCAAACTTTTGGGTAGTTATTTTTTTGTGTTATTTTTCACACACATTATACTTTAGGCATGGATTCTCAGTTCCTGTTATGTGTTACTGCCAAAAAACACCTCAATATGTGTTCAAACACATCTCCTGAGTATAGTGATACCACCCATGTATAGGTGTGTCGGGTTCTCTGGGGGCTAAAAGGCCTTAATTTTAGGAAGCGCATTCCAGTTTTTCAACTTGGAATTTTCACATCGGTCATCATGCACCCATGTCCTATTTGGGACATTTCTGAAGATGGCCAATGGAATGTACCCCCATCAAACCATATATTTTTTAAAAGTAGACACCCTAGGGTATTTCAAATGCTGGTATTTTAACACTTTCCATGCACTAATTCAACCACCAGTCTTTGTCAAACTTTTGGGTAGTCATTTTTTTTGTGTTATTTTTCACACACATTGTACTTTAGGCATGGATTCTCAGTTCCTGTTATGTGTTACTGCCAAAAAGCACCTCAATATGTGTTCAACAACATCTCCTGAGTTCAGTGATACCACCCATGTATAGGTGTGTTGGGTTCTCTGGGGGCTAGAAGGCCTTATTTTTAGGAAGCGCATTCCAGTTTTTCAACTTGGAATTTTCACATCGGTCATCATGCACCCATGTCCTATTTGGGACATTTCTGAAGCCGGCCAATGAAATTTACCCCCATAAAACCATATATTTTTGAGAAGTAGACACCCTAGGGTATTTGAAATGCTGGTATTTTCACACTTTCCATGAACTTATTTAACCACCAGTCTTTGTCAAACTTTTGGGTAGTCATTTTTTTGTGTTATTTTTCACACACATTGTTCTTTAGGCATGGATTCTCAGTTCCTGTTATGTGTTACTGCCAAAAAACACCTCATTATGTGTTCAACAACATCTCCTGAGTACAGTGATACCACCTATGTATAGGTGTGTTGGGTTCTCTGGGGGCTAGAAGGCTTTATTTTTAGGAAGCGCATTCCAGTTTTTCAACTTGGAATTTTCACATCGGTCATCATGCACCCATGTCCTATTTGGGACATTTCTGAAGCCGGCCAATGAAATTTACCCCCATAAAACCATATATTTTTTAGAAGTAGACCCCCTAGGGTATTTGAAATGCTGGTATTTTCACACTTTCCATGAACTTATTTAACCACCAGTCTTTGTCAAACATTTGGGTAGTCATTTTTTTGTGTTATTTTTCACACACATTGTACTTTAGGCATGGATTCTCAGTTCCTGTTATGTGTTACTGCCAAAAAACACCTCAATATGTGTTCAACAACATCTCCTGAGTACAGTGATACCACCCATGTATAGGTGTGTTGGGTTCTCTGGGGGCTAGAAGGCCTTATTTTTAGGAAGCGCATTCCATTTTTTACACTTCCCATTTTCACATCCCATGCACCCATGTTCTATTTAAGACATTTCTGAAGCCGGCCAATGTAATTTACCCCCATAAAACCATTTATTTTTGAAAAGTAGACATCCTAGGGTATTTCAAATGCAGGTATTTTAACACTTTCCATACACTAATTCAACCACTAGTCTTTGTCAAACTATTGGGCATTCATTTCTTTGTGTTATTTTTTCAAATACATTGTAATTTAGACATGGATTCACAGCTCCTGTTATGTGTTACTTCCAAAGAAGACACCAATATGTGGTCACCAACATCTCCTGAGTTCAGTGATACCACCTATGCATAGGTTTGGTGGCTTGTTTGGGCGGTGCAATGCCAAATGTCTGACATGTGTTTGTGATTTTTTTTCACATTTAACATATTTTCTTTGCCTATCGTCTTTTTTGGGGGTCTTTTAACATACCCCAATTTATTTGTTTTCCATAAATGTGATTATATTTAAAAAGTTGACACCCCAAGGTATTATACATGGAGTGGTTTGATGACTTTGATGCAACCGTTTTAGCCCAAAAAATTGGAGAAAGTATATGGTGGTAATTTTTCAATTTTCATTGTTACAGACACATTGCTTTTTTACTATGATTTAGGAGAGACTGTTGTAAGTTATTGCAAAAGAATACTTCAGGTTGTTTTCTGCAAGGCACCCTGAGTACACCTATGCCCCCCATGCATAGGTTTGCCAGGATTTTGGGAAGGTTATGTTACATGATTTTAGTTATTAAAAATGAGAGTATTTCTTCTGATAGGCCTATCTTTAGTTTGGGGCCTATCGCATACCCCACTTTTATTTATTGCATTCAAAGTGTATATTTTTTAAATGTTGACACCCCAAGGTATTGTATATGGTGTGCTTTGATGCCTTTGAAGCAACCGTTTTAGCCCAAAAAATTGGAGAAAGTGTATGGTGGTAATTTTTAAATTTTCATTTTTACAGACACATTGCTTTTTGACTATGATTTAGGAGAGATTGTTGTAAGTTATTGCAAAAGAATACTTCAGGTTGTTTTCTGCAAGGCACCCTGAGTACACCTATGCCCCCCATGCATAGGTTTGCCAGGATTTTGGGAAGGTTATGTTACAATTTTATGACTTGTGATTTTAGTTATTAAAAATGAGAGTATTTCTTTTGATAGGCCTATCTTTAGTTTGGGGCCTATCGCATACCCCACTTTTATTTATTGCATTCAAAGTGTATATTTTTTAAATGTTGACACCCCAAAGTATTGTATATGGTGTGCTTTGATGCCTTTGAAGCAACCGTTTTAGCCCAAAAAATTGGAGAAAGTGTATGGTGGTAATTTTTCAATTTTCATTTTTACAGACACATTGCTTTTTGACTATGATTTAGGAGAGACTGTTGTAAGTTATTACAAAAACATACTTCAGGTTGTTTTCTGCAAGGCACCCTGAGAACACCTATGTCCCCCATGCATAGGTTTGACAGGGGTTTTGGTTAAAAAAAAACAGGCCCAATTTTAGAAAAAAATAGAGTAGAGAAATGTAAAAATCTGGCACAGTAAAAGTAAAAAAAAACAAAAAAACATCTAACTGTAAACATAACCAAATATATATATATATATATATATATATATATATATATATATATATATATATATATATATATATATATATATATATATATATAACAGCAAATGTATTTATTTTTTTAAAAATTGACCATTGTATGGTACCGCTTGAAGCAGTCCCCAATGCAGAGTGCAGGCTGTCCAGGGCAATCAGGACAGTGATATATGGTGTCCCTTCTCTTCCCCCTCTTGGTACATGTTACGGTACCAACAGTGTACCAAGGGTTAGTACCAGGGAACAATGTCCTGCATAGGGAATCAGCAATTCACAACCCAGCCAGTTTCAGGTTTAAAACAGAATGTCATTTATTAAAGGCTAGATGCCTAGTATTTATACAGGTTTGACCCCAGATGGGGGGGTTGAAAGACTCTTGTACATTTAGATAAAAAGGGGAAGACGCCCTTTTATGAAACAGTAGAATTACATTACTTAAATACTTTACTTAGGCAGATAACAACTTAAACACATTTGGCTTGTCTTATCACCTAGCGTCTGCTCTCTGAGGGTGATTAAACAATGGCCTGTTTATTACTTAAATGTAATTATAGCACACAATAGCTGAGGCCAGAAAACCTGTCTTTAGAAATTAGATTCTTAGCTAAACACAATTAACTCCTTCAGTCCTGACAGAAGGGTCTGTCACATATCTCCCCCCTTGTGGAACACTCCGGCAGACCCGGCTTGACCCTTTGGCGGGTCAACCTGGGGATGACCGGACTAGGAGGTGGTAGGCATGTCAGTTTGCCAGGACAATCCATCTGTATTCCCGTTATGAGAGAGAATTCCTGTCCATACAAAGAAGGGTTCAACTTCCTCAGTGCCCAGACTAGGGCTAAACAGTCCTTCAAAATCCCATCAGCTTCTTTACGAGTTTTCTGTACCTGCTCTTTATAGGTATCCACAATCCCTTCATACTGACATAGGGTGCCCTTGAGTTGCTGCACCTCACTATGAGCCAGCGTCAGCTTCTCCTCAAGTGTCGCTAAGTTTGTCTTTAATGTTTCATGTCCCACTCTCAAGCTGGTGTTTTCTGCAGTCTGTCGGTGCAGCTTGTCTAGCAGAGATTCACGTTCTAAACGTGCTTTTTCCTCTGCGCTCCTCTTCTCCTTCATCAGCGCATTGTAACGGGACTTCCACGTATCAATAGCAGATAGAGATTTACTGAGCTCAGCGTCCTGGGGCTTAGCAGCAGGGGGGTCAGTCTCTGCTGCACGGATCTGAGCACGGGTAGTCACAGGGTTAACATCAGCGGGACCCATGGGAGCATAGGCAGAAACAAGGGGAGCCAAGTCATTTCCAAGAAGAACATCAGCAGGTAAGTCCTTCTTGACCCCCACATTCACAGGTCTAGCGCCCACTCCCCAATCCAAATGTACCCTGGCAACAGGTAGGCTGAACACATCGCCCCCTGCTACCCTCACAGCCACAGTGTCTCCAGTGTACTGTTTCTCAGACACCAAGTTCTTTTGAAGCAAGGTCATGGTAGCACCAGTATCCCGTAGACCACTGACCTTCTTCCCATTCACTTTAACCAGTTGCCGGTTATTCCGGTGGGCAGCTTGCACAAGGTCTGCCTCATGTAGGATGCTCCAGCATTCTTGCGCCTCTACGTAGCGGGCCGCAGGCTGAGAGTTACGTGGGATTCCGCCGGCGTGTCTTCTCCAGGACTGTGCTTGGTTCGCTGCATTTAGGGGACACTCTGGTCTTTTGTGCCCTAGTTGCTTACATCCAAAGCACCAAATAGGCTGTGAGTAGCCCCGTGAATTGAACCGGGCTCTCTGAGGGTAGTTCGTGGCCGGAGGCCGTGTGGTATAGCGGTGCGCCGGGGGTTGGTAACTGGCAGCTGCTGGGGTGACTGGGGGTCTGTACTCCACTCTAGCAGGGGGCTTAGTGGTAGCAGTGTCCAGTTTGCGGGCATCAATATACTCATCTGCCAGACGAGCAGCTTCATGCAGGGTGGAGGGTTTACGGTCCCGAACCCACTCTCTAACTCCTGCTGATAACTTGTCAAAGCAATGTTCCAACAGGAATAGCTGCAGCACCTCTTCCCCAGATACGGCTTGGCACCCCGCTATCCAGTGAGCTGCTGTGCGGTGCACCTTACATGCCCACTCAACGTAGGAATCACCAGCTAATTTAACAGTGTCTCTGAACCGCCTCCGGTATGCCTCCGGTGTAACCGCATACCTGGAGAGCAGAGCCTCTTTCACAGTATTATAATCCCCAACCTCCTCATCTGGAATGGCCCGAAAAGCCTCACTGGCCCGGCCGGATAATTTTCCGGATAATATCCTGACCCAGTCCTCTGCGGGTACCTTGTGTAGTGCACATTGCCTCTCAAAATCCGCAAGGAACCCATCAATCTCTCCTTCTGTTTCCAGGAAGTTTTTAAAAGCTGCAAAATTTACTTTTCTCTTTTCCACTGGGTTTGCTGCAGCGCCGCTTTGGCGAAGTAGGTTGGCCTCCACAGCTGCTATGACCCGGTCAATAATTTCCGCAGATGGGTTGGGGCCATAATGTGCCAGTCTTATTTTAACCGCCCGATCAAAGCTTGCTTCTGCGGGGGTTCTGTCTGCTATGCTGGGCCCATTGGTTCCTTCTGTTCCTGGTACTCTTTCCATCTTAGTCAGTATTGTAATAATCCCCCTCTTCCTGAGGTTACTGGCTTGTGTAGTTGCTCTTCTGGGCGATAAGGTTCATTCCGTCGCTTGCCACCAATGTTACGGTACCAACAGTGTACCAAGGGTTAGTACCAGGGAACAATGTCCTGCATAGGGAATCAGCAATTCACAACCCAGCCAGTTTCAGGTTTAAAACAGAATGTCATTTATTAAAGGCTAGATGCCTAGTATTTATACGGGTTTGACCCCAGATGGGGGGGTTGAAAGACTCTTGTACATTTAGATAAAAAGGGGAAGACGCCCTTTTATGAAACAGTAGAATTACATTACTTAAATACTTTACTTAGGCAGATAACAACTTAAACACATTTGGCTTGTCTTATCACCTAGCGTCTGCTCTCTGAGGGTGATTAAACAATGGCCTGTTTATTACTTAAATGTAATTATAGCACACAATAGCTGAGGCCAGAAAACCTGTCTTTAGAAATTAGATTCTTAGCTAAACACAATTAACTCCTTCAGTCCTGACAGAAGGGTCTGTCACAGTACAGACTCTGCATTTTTTTGTGGTTTCTGCTTTGCGGCAGTAGGGGGGATTTTAAAAATAAAATGGGTAGCCCCAACTCTGCTCTCTCCCATCACCGCCCGGGGAGCAGGTGCATCATGGTACAAAATCCCCGTAATAATCTGGAGCTGAAACTGTAAAAAAGTCTTTTTAACTCTGGGGTTTGCTTTTTTGAACAACAAAAAAGCGTTGTGGGTTGCAATCTGCATTAGGTAAATTGCAACCTTTTTGTACCAGGCCCTTGTCTTCCGCATAATTAGGTAGGGCTGCAGCAGCTGATCAGCCAGATCAACCCCACCCATATGCCGGTTATAAGACTTGATGCACACTGGCTTCCTTATGATCTCAGCTCTGCCACGTACAGAAACCGCCACCGTCCTCTCTGTGTGGATGGTGGTAAGAAGGTATACATCCTTCTTGTCTCTGTACTTCAGTGCCAACAGCTCCTCTTGGCGCAGAGCTGAGGTCTCCCCCCTTCGTAGCCGGGTGCGTACAAGCTGTCCTGGGAAACCTGCGTGGTTCTTTTTAATTGTACCGCAAGCTACTGTATCAAAGCAATACAGTAGCTTGAACAAAAGGACACTTGTATAAAAATTGTCTAAGTACAAGTGATACCCTTTGTTCATTAGGGGTAATATCAGGTCCCAGACAATCTTGCCAGTGGTTCCCATATGTTCTGGGCAACCTGGAGGGTCAAGTTGGCTATCCTTTCCCTCATACACCCGGAAGGCCTGAGTATACCCATTCTCGCTGTCACAGAGCTTATACACCTTTACCCCATATCTGGAGCGCTTGGAAGGAATAAACTGCTTGAATCCCAGCCTTCCCTTATACTTCATTAGGGATTCATCAACGCATATATTCCTTCCAGGTGTATAAGCCTCTGCAAACCTGGCAGAAAAGTGGGTTATCAGGGGGCGGATTTTATACAGCCTGTCAAATTGGGGATGCTCCCTAGGGGGGCACAGGCTGTTGTCGCTGAAGTGCATGAAATGCAGAATCATTTCATACCTCTTCCTCGACATAATCTGGGAGAAAATGGGGGTAGAGCAGATGGGGCTAGTACTCCAGTAGGAGCGAACGGAGGGTTTCTTTATGATGCCCATCAGCATGGTCAATGCCCAGAATTTTTTGAATTCTGGCACATTGATGGGGGCCCATTGCTGCTTTGCCAAATATGTTCCAGGCTTTGCAGCACGGAACTGATGGGCATATAAATTAGTTTGGGCGACAATATTCCCCAATACATCATCGCCCAGAAACACTTCCAGAAACTGCTGGGGGCTAAAACCTGCCACATCTATATTTATGCCAGCATTTGCTGTGAAGGGTGGGATATCTGGCCTCTGGAGATGAGGTGTTACCCACTCTTCAGCAGCAATGGCAGCAACACGCCTCCTTCTGGCAGGGGGGCTGGCAGGGGGGCTGGCAGGGGGGGGTAGCAGGGGGGCTGGCAGGGGGGCTAGCAGCCACAGATACATCACTATCAGTTGAGACTGCATCTAATGATGTATCTGAGCATATGGCAGGGTCAAAATTGGGGTCTGAGTCAGACATAGAGGCATCTGACTCTGACGCAAGGATGGCATATGCCTCCTCAGCACTATATATTTTCTGTGATATTATTGTATCTGTCACAGAAAAAATGTACAATTTTTTTTTAAATTAAATTAATTAACTAAATTAATTAACTAAATAAACTAGCAAAAAAGTACTGCTATGCTACTGCCAGTGATTTATAGCGATCACTGGCAAGCTAGGGGTTAATGGCTCTAAAAATTTAATTAAATTAACTAAATGGTTCTGAAAAGAGCCTCTGGATTTTTAAAAAATTACAACAAAATTAACCCCTAAAAAAATGCACAGACAGCAAAAAAGTACAACTATGCTACTGCCAGTGCTTTATAGCGATCACTGGCAAGCTAGGGGTTAATGGCTCTGAAAATTAAATTAAATTAACTAAATGGTTCTGAAAAGAACCTCTGGATTTTTTAAAAATTACAACAACAAAAATTAACCCCTAAAAAAATGCACAGACAGCAAAAAAAAGTGCAGCTATGCTAATGCCAGTGATTTATAGTGATCACTGGCAAGCTAGGGGTTAATGGCTCTGAAAAGAGCCTTTGGTTCTATATTTTTTAACAAATAAAATAATTAAATCTCTCTCTGCAAAAAAACAGGTCTCTCTCTCTCTCCAACAAAATCGCAAGTGAGGAGAGGGAGGGAGATCCACACTGATCAGTGTCAATATTTACAAATATTGACATGATCAGATAAATGGGGTATTTTATTATTATTTTTTTTTTGGGTGGGAGGCTCAGATTGGGTGACCCTAGCTTGCCCCTATGATGAGGCAGGCTAGGGACACCCCCAGAGGCCCCATGATGCACTGGGCATCGCCATCTTGGATGCCTAGTGAAGGGGGAGGGGGGGCTATTTAGGGCTTGTTTTTTTTATTTTTTACTTTTATTTATAACTAAGTGCCTCGACCCACCGAGGCACTTAGCACACAAGCAGAGCATTGGAAGCGTGTCCGATCGCTTCCGATGCTCTGAAACACTGCCTGGCTCCACGTGGAGCGAAACCGGAAGTGATCACTCGTGGGGGAGTGATCAATCCGGTCCCGGCACTCGGGAAAAGTATTGCAGGATGCCTAGACCTCAAGGCAAGCCTGCAATACTGTTAGAGCAGCTGGAAGCGATTTCGATCGCTTCCAGTGCTCTGTTAAACCGACGACGTATGCCATACGTCCTCGGTCGTTAAGTGCTTTTTTTTTGAGGACGTATGGCATACATCGTCGGTCGTTAAGGGGTTAAAGGGACATGAAACCCAATTTTTTTTTTTCTTTTGTGATTTAGAAAGAGCATGCAATTTTAAACAACTTTCTAATTTACTTCTATTATCTAATGTGCTTAATTCTCTTGATATGCTTTGCTGAAAATCATATCTAGATAGGTGCTGATTGGTGGCTGAACACAGATGCCTCTGGTGAATGGCTCACCCATGTGCATTGCTATTTCTTCAACAAAGGATATCTAAATAATTAAGCAAATTCTATAATAGAAGTGAATTGGAATACTGTTTAAAATTGTATTCTCTACCTGAATCATGAAAGAAAAATTTTGGGTTTAGTGTCCCTTTAACAGCTCTGCTGGGGTGCTCTTTGCTGCATCCTGCTGGCCAGGAGTTAATATTCCACTCGTAATTAGAATGTTTTGTGGGCTCTCCATGCCTGGAAATAAATACATTTATCAGGTAAGCATACATTTTGTTTTTTCAATTTGTAACATGTATGCATGTACATACAATTATGTGCATTGGATGAATGGGAATTAGTCTGAATTTTGCTGATTCGTCTGGGCTTTACATATACGAACAGATGAATACATTCTTGCACGAAACAGCCAAAAAATTAATGTTTCCTTGACAAAGTTGATTTGTAAATTTGTGCATGTGAAAATAAGGATGAATGGGGAAATAGAGTTATATTTTTATGGTTAATAAGCTCCTTTGTACAGGGGGTCTGACCTTTCATTTGCCAATCGTCCCCTGTCTAATCCTGCCATAGTATTACTAATGACTGATTTTCTGAGTCTCAGGACCCTGCTGCTGTGACAGAGGATGTGTCCTTTAATTTCAGGCTTGATCATATTCATAGAAAGTAGAAAGAGGGCGCCACAATAGCATGATACCGTCTGGATATGTAGGTATAGATATAAGTAAGTATTATGCTTACCAGATGGTGTGACACTGTGCTGTGACCAGTGCAAGGAAGCAGGCTAGCACTTATCAGTGGCTAGTACACTGTGGAAGCCAAGCTCCAAAGGCACTTGTCCTAGTTGAAACTCTGAGTGTGTCTCCTGTTGGCTGGACTTCAGGTGCTGCAAAGGTGTAATCTTTTGTGTGTTGTTCAGTTGGTATTGATAAACCACAACACAAACAACTTCAAATAAAATGGCTTTTAATACTTATGACGTGTTTCTCTTTTCTATCTGATGAAACAACCTGTTTGAGGTTGAGAAACGCGTCATAAGTATTAAAAGCCATTTTATTTGAAGTTGTCTGTGTTGTGGTTTATCAATACCAACTGAACAACACACAAAAGATTACACCTTTGCAGCACCTGAAGTCCAGCCAACAGGAGACACACTCTGAGTTTCAAGACAAGTGCCTTTGGAGCTTGGCTTCCACAGTGTACTAGCCACTGATAAGTGCTAGCCTGCTTTCTTGCACTGGTCACAGCACAGTGTCACACCATCTGGTAAGTATAATACTTACTTATATCTATACCTACATATCCAGACAGTATCATGCTATTGTGGCGCCGTCTTTCTACTTTCTATTTTAACAGTTGTTCCACACTCTCTGGAATCAAGAGGAGCAGCCCTATTCACGTAACAGGAGGATACCTTTATCCCTTCAATTTACCACCAGTTTATGGACAATAAACAGGACTAATATGGTAGACTTGATCTACTATACTTTAAGTGTATTACCTGGTTTTATATTGAATATTGCTTTTTTATATTTTAAATATCAGCGCTCTTTTATATCACTTTATTGGGATATGTTCATTTTTGATCATATTCATGCTTTAATGTGGGAAGTTTGAATTGCTTTAGAGGCAAAGGACTGTTCTGCTTCAGTTAAGCAACCAGTTAAGAGGATTGATAAATTATTTAAAGGGACAGTCTACTAGAAATGTTTTATTGTTTAAAAAGATATGGTCCCTTTATTACCCATTCCTCAGTTTTGCATAACCAACACTGTTATAATAATATACTTTCTTTTTAAAGACACAATGAGTCCACAGATTTCATCCTTACTTGTGGGATTTCATCCCCTGGTCAGCAGGAGGAGGCAAATAGCACCACAGCAGAGCTACTATATATAGCTCCTCCCCTCCCTCCCACTTCAGTCATTCTCTTTGCCCACGTTAGTGATAGGAAGAGGTAAAGTGAGGCGTTAGTATAGATTCTTCAATCAAGAGTTTATTATTTTTAAAGTAGTGCCAGAGTGTGCTGCTTTGTCCTAGGATGTAGCCGTAGTCCATTACAGTCTCTTCAGTAGAGCTCTTGGTGGCTTTAGAGCAATAGGAACTTGTGGGACATAATTCTCACTGCGCCTCATATATATTTTTGCTGCCCTAATCCAGATAACCTAAGCAACTTTTAACTCAGGCTTATCTTATTCCACAGGGCTATGAGAAGGAGAGGATCTCTTAAACCTGCTGTTGTACAGCATTTAAGGTAAGTGCTAACTTTATTCACTCTGGGTACAGGCACTGGGCTGGGAGAAGGCTTGGAGTCTCTTGTCGGTTTTTTAATCTTTGTAAGCCTATAAAGTAAGAGCAGGCTGAAAAGAGGGTTGGTTCTGGCTATTTTTTATTGGGAATGGTGGCTGCGGTTACTAGTTTTAATCTGTTCCAATATCGGGTACTGGGTTACGCCCACTATGGGCGGGGCTATGTTTTGCACGCTGCTTTAATCTCATTGTGCAGTCTTCATCCGACAGAGGTGGATGTCTATACACGTGGCTCTACTACCGAATGTCTCACTGAACTAACAGACAAGCGGTTGTAGAGTTTTTTTGTGCCCTTGAATTCCGGATCGTCGTCTGCATAGACTACAAGTATTCCGGTCTCAGAGTGATTTTTGGCAGGTAGGCACCTCAGCAGAGTTGCTGAGGTGTATAGGTGTCATTTTTTTGTATTTGTATCAACTGCTGGGTATGTTTTTTTATAAGCAGTAAAAAAGGTGACTGTTTAAAATTTAAAGTCACAGTATCGTTTTTTTGTCAACAAATTTTTTGTTAATACTTTGTTTGTTTTTTTGAACATATATTTTCCCTATAGTCTAATGGTTGCTTTTGCTAACTCTTAAAGAGACAGTAACATTTGTTTTTTCTTTTTGTTTAAAAAAAAAAAAGACTTATTTTTGTACCGCAGTATGGACCTAGGAGCTGTGCAGAATGTTACTTGCTCCATGTGTTTGGATGTCAATGTGGAACCACCAATCCCTTTCTGCCCGTCATGTATTGAAAGGGCTTTGAGTTATAAAGAAAAGATTTTTCATGATCAAAATTTTTCAAAGGCAGATGCTTTTCAAGAGTCTAATGCTGAGATTCAGAGTATGCCGCAGCTTTCTCCCCAAGCGTCCCAAGATTTAACGCCCGCACAAGCAGTGCCCTGTACTTCTACTCCAGTGATTGCTGGAATTACCTTAAAAGACATAGCTAGAGTTATGTCTTCCACAATTTATGATGCATTGTCTGCTTTTCCTATGCTTCAAGGCAAGCGTAAGAGGAAGGACAACCATGTAGTAAATCAGGTTTCTGATACTATGGTGGCAATCTTGGAGTTACCCTCCCAGGGAGCTGAGTTGGAGGGTATGGAGGTTCTATCAGAAGGCGAAGTTTCAGACTCAGAAGATTCAATACCTTTGACTAATTCAGAGGTTGTTTCTTTCAGGTTCAAACTAGAACACCTCCGTCTGTTGCTCAGGGAGGTTTTAGTTACTTTAGATGACTGTGATTCTACAGTAGTGGTCGCTCCTGCGAAGTCGAGCAAGTTGGATAGATATTTTGAAGTTCCCTCTTACTCAGACATTTTTCCAGTACTGAAGCGGACTTCAGAGATTATTTCCAAGGAATGGGAGAGACCAGGTATTCCCTTTTCTCCATCTCCCATTTTCAAGAAAATGTTTCCTATAGCGAACGCTGTCAGGGAAACTTGGCAGACGGTGCCTAATGTGGAAGGCGCTATTTCCACTCTAGCCAAGCGAACTATTATTCCCATTGAGGATAGTTGTGCTTTTAAAGATCCCATGGACAAGAAATTGGAGGGTCTACTAAAAAAGATTTATGTTCACCAGGGTCTGCTATTGCAGCCGGCTGCGTGCATTGCTACGGTCACTAGTGCAGCAGCTTATTGGATTGATGCTTTGTCTGAGTCTCTCAGAACTGAAAGCACTTTAGAGGAGATCCAAGATAGGATTAAAGCTCTGAAGTTGGCTAATACCTTTATTACAGATGCTTCTCTGCAAATTACTAAATTAGCAGCTAAAAGTTTAGGGTTTTCTATTCTTGCCCGTAGAGCTTTATGGTTAAAACCTTGGTCTGCAGACGTGTCATCCAAGTCTAAACTTCTGACTATTCCTTACAAAGGAAAGACCTTGGGACCTGGCCTGAAGGAAATTATGTCTGATATCACGGGAGGTAAGGGTCATCTCCTTCCTCAGGATAAAAGAAATAAACAAAAAGGACGACAAAGTAATTTTCGTTCCTTTCGTAATTTCAAGGGAAATTCTTTCTCTTCCTCCTCTAAACAAGAAGGGAACAATCTGCAATCTAAGCCTACTTGGAGACCCAACCAGCCTTGGAACAAGGGTAAACAGTCCACGAAGCCTGCTGCTGACTCCAAAACAGCATGGAAGGTATGCCCCCAATTCGGGACCGGATCTGGTGGGGGGAAGACTTTCTTTCTTCGTTCAAGCTTGGGTGCGAGATGTTCAGGATCCCTGGGCTATAGAGGGAGTCTCCCAGGGATACAAACTGGAGTTCAAGAATTTTCCTCCCAGAGGAAGATTTCTTCTTTCAAGATTATCTGCAAACCAGATGAAAAAGAGGCATTCTTACAGGGGCAGGGGTTTTATTCAAATCTGTTTGTAGTTCCCAAAAAGAGAGAACCTTCAGACCTATATTAGATTTCCAGAGTCTAAACAAGTTTCTCAGAGTTCCATAATTCAAGATGGAAACTATTCAGACCATTCTTCCATTGATCCAGGAGGTTCAATTTATGACGACAGTGGATTTGAAGGATGCATACCTTCATGTTCCTATCCACAGAGATCATCACAAGTTCCTAAGGTTTGCTTTTCTAGATCAGCACTTTAAGTGTGTGGCTTTTCCTTTCGGGTTGGCCATGGCACCCAGAATTTTCACAAAGGTTCTGGGGTCTTTGCTGGCAGTTCTAAGACCACGGGGCATTGCGCTGGTGCCTTATCTGGACGATATTCTGATTCAGACACCATCTTGTCAACAAGCAGGGGCCCATACCGACATTGTACTGTCCTTCCTGAGGACTCAAAGTTGGAAAGTGAATCTGGAAAAGAGTTCTTTAATCCCAAAAGCAAGGGTGACTTTCTTGGGAACTGTAATCGATTCTATATCCATGAAGATTTTTCTGACAGAAGTCAGGAAATCAAAGATTCTAGATACCTGTCGAACCCTTTAGTCCAATCCTCGGTGGCCCAGTGCATGGAGTTAATCGGACTGATGATGGCGGCAATGGACATCATCTCGTTTGCTCGGTTTCACCTCAGACCTCTGCAGTTAAACATGCTCAGGCTGTGGAATGGAGATTATGCAGACTTGTCTCTTCGGATAACCCTGGAGCAGGAGACAAGGGATTCACTTCAATGGTGGTTGTATCTGGATCATCTATCCCAGGGAACATGCTTTCTCAGACCATCCTGGGTGATTGTGACAACATATGCCAGCCTTCTAGGGTGGGGGCTGTCTGGGGTCCTCTAAAAGCTGAGGGAGTGTGGACTCCGGCGGAGTCTGTTCTTCCTATAAACATCCTGGAACTGAGAGCGATTTTTAATGCTCTACTGGCCTAGCCTAAGTTGGCTTTGGCTCAGTTTATCAGATTCCAGACGGACAACATAATGACAGTGGCCTACATCAATCATCAAGGAGGAACGAGGAGTTCCTTAGCATTGACCGAGGTAGCCAAGATAATCCAGTGGGTGGAGGCCCAATCTTGTCATCTGTCAGCGATCCATATCCCAGGGTTGGACAACTGGGAGGTGGACTTTCTGAGCAGGCAGACTTTTCATCCGGGAGAGTGGGAACTCCATCCGGAAGTGTTCTCCAACCTGATTCTCAAATGGGGTCGGCCGGAGTTGGATCTCATGGCATTTTGTCAGAATGCCAAGCTTCCGAGATACGGGTCGAGGTCCAAGGATCCCCAGGCAGAACTGATAGATTCTCGGGTGGTTCCTTGGTCCTTCAATCTTGCATACCTATTTCCTCCGTTTGCACTTCTGCCTCAAGTCATTGCTCGAATAAAACTGGAGAGGGCATCAGTGATCTTCATTGCTCTGGCGTGGCCTTGCAGGATTTGGTATGCAGATTTGGTGGACATGTCATCCCTGCCACCTTGGAGACTTCCGTTGAGGAAGGACCTTCTTGTTCAGGGGCCATTTCTTCACCAAAATGTAGTTTATCTGAAGCTGACTGCTTGGAGATTGAATGCTTAATTCTATCCAAGCAAGGGTTTTCTGATTCGGTCATAGAGACCATGATCAAGGCTTGTAAGCCAGTGACTAGAAAGATTTACCATAAGATATGGCGTAAATATCTTTATTGGTGGGAATCCAAGGGCTACTCATGGAGTAGAGTTAGGAATCCCAGAATTTTGTCTTTTCTCCAAGAAGGATTGGAGAACAGTTTATTGGCAAGTTCCCTAGAGGGTCAGATCTCTGCCTTATCTATTTTTTTACACAAGCATCTGGCGGATGTCCCGGATGTTCAATCCTTTTGTCAGGCTTTGGTTAGAATCAGGCCTGTGTTTAAACCAATTTCTCCTCCATGGAGTCTGAATTTAGTTCTTAAAGTTCTTCAAGGGGTTTCGTTTGAGCCTATGCATTCCTTAGATATTAAGTTGTTATCTTGGAAAGTTGTATTTCTTGTTGCCATTTCTTCAGCTTGAATAGTGTCTGAGCTTTCGGCATTGCAATACAATTCACCTTACCTTATTTTTCATTTGGATAAGGTAGTTTTACGTACTAAACTAGGGTTCCTTCCTAAGGTTGTTTCAGACATGAACATTAATCAGGAGATTGCTGTTCCTTCCTTGTGTCCTAATCTTTCTTCTCAAAAGGAACGTCTGTTGCACAATTTGGACGTGGTCCGTGCTCTGAAATTTTATTTACAAGCGACTAAAGACTTTTGTTAGTCGTCTTCTTTGTTTGTCGTTTTCTCTGGAAAGCGTAAGGGTCAGAAAGCTATGGCTACCTCTCTTTCTTTTTGACTGAAGAGTATCATCTGTTTTGCATATGAGACTGCTGGACAGCAGCCTCCTGAAAGAGTTATGGCTCATTCCACTAGGGCTGTTGCTGCCTCATGGGCATTCAAGAATGAATCTTCTGTAGAACAGATTTGCAATATTTTAACTTGGTCCTCTCTTCACACTTTTTCTAAATTTTACAAATTTGATACTTTTGCCTCGGCTGAGGCTGCTTTTGGGAGAAAGGTTCTTCAAGCAAAGGTGCCTTCCATTTAGGTTCCCTGTCTTGTCCCTCCCTTATCATCCGTGTACTCTAGCTTTGGTATTGTATCCCACAAGTAAGGATGAAATCCATGGACTCATCATGTCTTTAAAAAGAAAAGAAAATTTATGCTTACCTGATAAATTTGTTTCTTTTTAGACACAATGAGTCCACGGCCCGCCATGTTCTTTGAGACAGGTTATTAATTTTTGTAAACTTCAGACACCTCTGCACCTTGGCCTTTCCTTTCTCTTCCTAACTTTGGTTGAATGACTGGAGTGGGAGGGAGGGGAGGAGCTATATACAGGGAGTGCAGAATTATTAGGCAAATTAGTATTTTGACCACATCATCCTCTTTATGCATGTTGTCTTACTCCAAGCTGTATAGGCTCAAAAGCCTACTACCAATTAAGCATATTAGGTGATGTGCATCTCTGTAATGAGAAGGGGTGTGGTCTAATGACATCAACACCCTATATCAGGTGTGCATAATTATTAGGCAACTTCCTTTCCTTTGGCAAAATGGGTCAAAAGAAGGACTTGACAGGCTCAGAAAAGTCAAAAATAGTGAGATATCTTGCAGAGGGATGCATCACTCTTAAAATTGCAAAGCTTCTGAAGCGTGATCATCGAACAATCAAGCGTTTCATTCAAAATAGTCAACAGGGTCGCAAGAAGCGTGTGGAAAAACCAAGACGCAAAATAACTGCCCATGAACTGAGAAAAGTCAAGCGTGCAGCTGCCAAGATGCCACTTGCCACCAGTTTCGCCATATTTCAGAGCTGCAACATCACTGGAGTGCCCAAAAGCACAAGGTGTGCAATACTCAGAGACATGGCCAAGGTAAGAAAGGCTGAAAGACGACCACCACTGAACAAGACACACAAGCTGAAACGTCAAGACTGGGCCAAGAAATATCTCAAGACTGATTTTTCTAAGGTTTTATGGACTGATGAAATGAGAGTGAGTCTTGATGGGCCAGATGGATGGGCCCGTGGCTGGATTGGTAAAGGGCAGAGAGCTCCAGTCCGACTCAGACTCCAGCAAGGTGGAGGTGGAGTACTGGTTTGGGCTGGTATCATCAAAGATGAGCTTGTGGGGCCTTTTCGGGTTGAGGATGGAGTCAAGCTCAACTCCCAGTCCTACTGCCAGTTTCTGGAAGACACCTTCTTCAAGACATTAAAAAACAAAACAAAAACAAATCAGTGAACAATATAGCCACCTTTCTTTGCAAGGACACTCAAAAGCCTGCCATCCATGGATTCTGTCAGTATTTTGATCTGTTCACCATCAACATTGCGTGCAGCAGCAACCACAGCCTCCGAGACACTGTTCAGAGAGGTGTACTGTTTTCCCTTCTTGTAAATCTCACATTTGATGATTGACCAAAGGTTCTCAATGGGGTTCAGATCAGGTGAACAAGGAGGCCATGTCATTAGATTTTCTTCTTTTATACCCTTTCTTGCCAGCCACGCTGTGGAGTACTTGGACGCGTGTGATGGAGCATTGTCCTGCATGAAAATCATGTTTTTCTTGAAGGATGCAGACTTCTTCCTGTACCACTGCTTGAAGAAGGTGTCTTCCAGAAACTGGCAGTAGGACTGGGAGTTGAGCTTGACTCCATCCTCAACCCGAAAAGGCCCCACAAGCTCATCTTTGCTGATACCAGCCCAAACCAGTACTCCACCTCCACCTTGCTGGCGTCTGAGTCGGACTGGAGCTCTCTGCCCTTTACCAATCCAGCCACGGGCCCATCCATCTGGCCCATCAAGACTCACTCTCATTTCATCAGTCCATAAAACCTTAGAAAAATCAGTCTTGAGATATTTCTTGGCCCAGTCTTGACGTTTCAGCTTGTGTGTCTTGTTCAGTGGTGGTCGTCTTTCAGCCTTTCTTACCTTGGCCATGTCTCTGAGTATTGCACACCTTGTGCTTTTGGGCACTCCAGTGATGTTGCAGCTCTGAAATATGGCCAAACTGGTGGCAAGTGGCATCTTGGCAGCTGCACGCTTGACTTTTCTCAGTTCGTGGGCAGTTATTTTGCGCCTTGGTTTTTCCACACGCTTCTTGCGACCCTGTTGACTATTTTGAATGAAACGCTTGATTGTTCGATGATCACGCTTCAGAAGCTTTGCAATTTTAAGAGTTCTGCATCCCTCTGCAAGATATCTCACTATTTTTTTACTTTTCTGAGCCTGTCAAGTCCTTCTTTTGACCCATTTTGCCAAAGGAAAGGAAGTTGCCTAATAATTATGCACACCTGATATAGGGTGTTGATGTCATTAGACCACACCCCTTCTCATTACAGAGATGCACATCACCTAATATGCTTAATTGGTACTAGGCTTTCGAACCTATACAGCTTGGAGTAAGACAACATGCATAAAGAGGATGATGTGGTCAAAATACTCATTTGCCTAATAATTCTGCACTCCCTGTATAGCAGCTCTGCTGTGGTGCTCTTTGCCTCCTCCTGCTGACCAGGAGGTGAAATCCCACAAGTAAGGATGAAATCCGGGGACTCATCGTGTCTAAAAAGAAACAAATTTATCAGGTAAGCATACATTTTCTTTTTTACCTCTGTGACTACCTTGTATCTAAGTCTCTGCAGACTGCCCCTTTATCTCAGTTTTTTTGTGACAAACTTTCATTTTAGCCAATCAGTGCTGACTCATAATATTGTGCTCACTCCCATGGAGTTATTAATCTATTTGACACACATGAACTAGCACTATCTAATTGTGAAAAACTCAAAATGCACTAGATAAGAGGAGGCCTTCAACAGTTTAGAAATCCGTTTGAGCCTACCTAGGTTTAGCTTTCAACAAAGAATACCAAGAGAACAAACAAATTTGATGATAAAAGTAAACTGGAAAGTTGTTTAAAATTGCATGGCCTATCTGAATAATGAAAGTTTAATTTTGTTTTGACTGTCCCTTTAAGGTAGCTCCCAAACAGCCTTCCCCTTTTCCCATGTCTGACTTAAATTTATTTCAGAAGCCAATTCATTTTTTTTTTTATCTAACAAGTTTAAATCTATGTTTCCCCTTCCTTCTGGTAATATTTAGAAAACTATTCATAAATTGGATGCAGTTATTTCCACTCTTTCCAGGCGTACCACTATTCCTTTGAAGGATAGTTCCTCTCTTTGTTCATTCTTCTAGGGGTCATCAAGCTCCAATTGTTACTACCTGGCTTAAAGCTGTAATTTGTAAGGCATATTTTGTGGCGGGCAAGGCTTCCCCTTAGCGCATTTTACTATAGTGTTGATAAGCGTATTTTACTAGAGTAGTTAACAATTCTTGGGTTTTAATAATGAGGCTTCTATTGATCAGATTTTCAAGGTAGCTACTTGGTCTTCTTTGCACACATTTTATCACTTTGATGTGTATACTTCTTCTAAGTCTGCTTTTGCAAGGAAAGCTTTTCAGGCAGTAGTACCTGATCAGTAATGTCTTGACTTTACCTTTTGTTGTTTGTCCCTGCGTATTTGATGGTGGTCTTGTGGACTTCACTGCTTGGGCATAGATTATCACACATGATGCCTTGTGGGCTCTCACAATCTGATGGAAGAAAATAAAATGTATGCTTACCTAATCATTTTTTTTTCATGATGGTGAAAG
Source organism: Bombina bombina (assembly GCF_027579735.1). NCBI lineage: Eukaryota > Metazoa > Chordata > Amphibia > Anura > Bombinatoridae > Bombina > Bombina bombina. The sequence continues at coordinate 69,662,801 of NC_069505.1, forward strand.
TTTTCTTTATCTTTCCTGCTTTTCTGTTTTCCTCATCTGCTTAGCTATATGTATGACTGAGGATCATTCGGGATGGATTTAAATCTCTCGTGTGTTGGGATGTCTCTGGCCTCCTCCTAGTGGTTAGGGGAGGAATATTCCCACAAGTGGTGACTCATAGACTCTCACCACAATGAAAAAAATGCACTGATCACAAAATCATAAATGTTTGTGTTTTTTATATTTTTTTCATGGGATTTTAGTAAAGAAGTTGATTAAATTAAATTAAATGTTAAATATTGTTGTCTGATGTTTTGCCATTTCAAACATATTTATTTTCTACTTTCGTAAAAAAATGCAAATCAATCTGTACTTGTCTGAAAAATGTACATGATTTTTTTTTTTCTTTTTTTGACGCACGTTAACAGTAGAGAAAGGAAAATAATTAGCATCAAATGGGCTTACTGATAAAATTGTTAGACACTTTAAAACTGTTATGTGTGTACTTTAAATGTAATTATAAAAGAGAGAGAATAAAAAACATAAAGATTTTTTTTTTTTTTATGTTTTAGATTTCAACAAGAGCTAAGCTATTAGTAAATGCTTGACATTTTTTTTAAATACATCAAGACATCTGTATAAAATATGAAATGTGTGTGAACATGTTCCAGCAACTGTTTTGTACATTTTATAATTTATTAAATATTTTTTGTGATACTTATTATTATGTTACTTTAGATCAAAGTAAGCATAAAAAGAAACAGATTGTGTTAAACAAAATGTATATATTGATCATGGGCATTAAACGGACTGGAGCTATTTTAAAGTGTCTCCTAGCAAAGCTTAAAAAAAAAAACACTATGGGGCAGATTTATCAAGCTCTGTACGGAGCTTGAAGCCCCGTGTTTCTGGCGAGCCTTCAGGCTCGCCAGAAACACAAGTTATGAAGCAGCGGTCTAAAGACCGCTGCTCTATAACCTGTCCGTCTGCTCTGAGACAGCAGACAAACATCGCCGGAAATCAACCCGATCTAATACGATCGGGTTGATTGACACCCCCTGCTAGCGGCCGATTGGCTGCGAATCTGCAGGGGGCGGCGTTGCACAAGCAGATCACCAGAACTGCTGGTGCAATGGTAAATGCCAAAAGCGTATGCTGTCGGCATTTATTGATGTGCGGCGAACATAATCCGCAATATTGGATCATGGCTGCTCGCACCTTATTAAATATGCCCTTATACCTTTTCCTTCCATAAGAGGCCTCCTCCTTCTTGAGGGGCTGGGACAGGAAGTAAAGGACACTGCAGAAATAAAGTTACAAAAAATATTTAAAGGTAAAATCCTTTTAAAATTATGCATTATATATATATTGTATTTTTTTTTTTGTTTCTACAATGAAACCGAATATTTAACATTATTTTAAAGTATGAAAAATACCACATTCGTCTTTCATTAGAATGTATTTAAAATATATTTTAGAAAGCACATTGCATAAGATAAATGTGAGGCATAAATTGCAGGAAACTGAAAAGAGAAAAAAGACAAGCGCAACCCAACTAGGTGCAGGTCATTTAATATACATAAGTGACAAATGGACACTTACAGGATTAAGAACATAAGAGTGCATTAAAACGTATATCCCCTCCAGTTGTGCTTCGTAATACAATTCCTTTGCTGTCCTTCTTCACCATAGCCGTAAAACCAAATGCGAGCAAAGGTGTACAAGAGTGGGTTAGTTCAGCAAGTTTGGAGGAGTATAATAGACCTTTCAGAGGTTCTCCTGATGGAGTATGATATTGTTCTCATAAAGTTGCAGAGATGGTTCTATAAATAAAGTTACTACCATTTTCTTTGACGGTTACTTTCTTTTTAGTAAGACTCAAAAAGATGCAAAAAGATTGTCTGATTGAGGGCAGGAGTATTGTGATAAAATCACATACAGCTCAAGTGATATGTGTTTTCCAATTCAAAAAGAAATGCAACCAAAAGAAAACAAGATAGACGCTTATTGGAACAAAATATGGGTGCTCTCAATTGGTGGTGACAGAAGATAATTAAGGTGCTGGAGCTTTCAGAATTAGAATATGAGCCTCCACTAAACTCATTATTCCAAACTAATGTCACTTCATTTATGTTAAATCAGATGAGGAGGCGAAATTGCAGAGAAGGGACGTCTGTCTCAAGTAGTTTAGTGAAGGTAGCCATCCAGCATTATGGAGGAAGAAGCAAAGATCATGTGGGTATGACTGTAACAGACCATAAACTGAAAAATAAAGGGCTGAAGTGGTAAGAGAAAGAGAGGGGTCTGCTATATAAATCATATGTATCCCCTAAATAAGTTAATTAAAGGGACAGTCAAGTAAAAAAATAAACGTTCATGATTTAAATAGGGAATGTAATTTTAAACAACTTTCCAATTTACTTTTATAACCAGTTTTGATTTGTTCTCTTAGTATTCTTAGTTGAAAGCTAAACCTAGGAGGTTCATATGCTAATTTCTTAGACCATGAAGACTGCCTCTAATCTGAATACATTTTGACCACTAGAGGGTATTAGTTCATGTGTTTCATATATCTGTAGTGGAAACACATAACATTGAGCTCATGCATGTGAAGTTACCCTAGGAGTGAGCACTGATTAGCTAATTGCAAGTCTGTCAAAAGAACTGAAATAAGGGGGCAGTTTGCAGAAGCTTACAAGGTAATCACAGAGGTAAAAAGTGTATTTCTATAACAGTGTTGGTTATGCAAAATTGGGGAATGGGTAATAAAGGGATTATCTATCTTTTTAAACAACAAAAATTCTGGTGTTGACTGTCATTTTAAGACAGTCAACACAAAAATGTTTTTTTTTTATTTCCTTTTTATTGAGATGCAAATCAAAACATGTATACAAAACTGTATCAACTAAAGATGCACTGGGAACTTGTAACAAATCTATGACAAATAGGAAGAGCTAGTATACAATATTGGTTTGTAAAACATATTATTTAAGTAAAAGTAAATATATCATTTGCCCATCAAATATTGCAGGGAACCCTTTTCCTTCCTTTTATCTTTCTTTTTCTCCTTTCTTACCCCCATTTCTGTAAATAATGCGACCTCCATTAAACAGAACAAGATAAATACAATACAGTAGATTGATTCTGTAAATATTGCGACATACATATACCAAAAATCGGTGCTATATCTAACAAAAATGAATTTTAATAACTCCATAAATTGTCTTCATGCATATGCTTTAAAAAGTAAATTACTTATTTCTTGTCGCATAGACTGCCTCTACTTTTCTGGGTTGGCCCAAAACTTAGGTACCGTCTATAATACCTTACAGGAAATTGGAGGTGGGTGGGGACGAGGATATAGGTAAGGGAGAGAAAAAAAATCTAACCATTTTGTGAAGTTTCCTGTCAAAATAGAGATGTAAAAAAAAAATCTGATCTTTTGAATGGGAAAGTTAATTGTTTTTGAGTTGGTTCTGGGTAGGAGAATATAACCTTTGACCATTTTGAAAAATATCTTTTAACTGCCCTTTCTTGAATTATGTTTGTATCATTTTGCTCTAAAGTGATTTGATTTAATACTCTCTTAGTGAATTCTTTCAGGCTTGTTTCAGATTTCCATGAACTTAGTATAATATATCTGTCTATTAGGATTGCAGAATTTATTAAAGGGACAGTCAAGTCCAAAAAAAACTTTCATGTTTCAAATAGGGCATGACATTTTAAACAACTTTCCAATTTACTTTTATCACCAATTTTGCTTTGTTCTCCTGGTATTCTTAGTTGAAAGCTAAACCTAGGAGGTTCATATAGTTTAGATAGTTTTTCACCACTAGAGAGCATTAGTTCACGTGTTTTATATAGATAACATTGAGCTCATACACGTTAATTTACCATGGAGACAACTCTGATTGGTCTGTCAAAAGAACTGAAATAAGGGGGCAGTCTGCTGAGGCTTAGATACAAGGTAATTACAGAGGTAAAACGTGTATAATTATAACTCTGTTGGTTATGCAAAACTGGGGAATTGGTAATTAAGGGATTATCTATCTTTTAAAACAACAACAATTCTGGTGTTGACTGTCCCTTTAATGCATTATTTCCCCCCTCATATGTTCTACTATGAAGAAAAAAAAACATCCCTTGAGGTTAAGTTGAGGTCCTCATCAAGAAACCTATTTAACCAGTAGTTAGTTCACCTTGTACCAGAATTTCTTAACTTTGGGGCATGACCAAAAACAACAGCGTAAATCAGCATTAAAGTCAAAAATAAACTTTCATGATTCAGATAGAGCATGTAATTTTAAGCAGTTTTCTAATTTATTTATATTAAAATGTTCTTCATTCTCTTGGTATCTTTATTTTAAAAATCTGGAAAGTTAGCTTAGGAGCCAGCCCATTTTTAGTTCAGCATATGGGTAGAGCTTGCTGATTGGATGGCTACATGCTTGCTGATTGGATGGCTACATTTAAACACCAATCAGCAAGCGCTATCCAGGTGCTGAACCAAAAATGGGCCGACTTCTTAGCTTATATTCCAGCTTTTTAAAATAAAGACACCAAGAGAAGGAAGAAAAAATGATAATAGGAGTAAATTAGAAAGTTACTTAAAATTGCAAGCTCTATCTGTGTCATGAAAGTTTAATTTTGACTTGACTATCCCTTTAAGGTATTAAAAAACTAGTGCAATAGGCAGCTCTTAGGGGTGACAATTTAGCCAATCTTGCAGGAGATAAATAGTCTTTATTAATTATTCTCATATGGGATTCTTTCCATGCCTGTGAATTGGTACAATTATTTAGTAAATTTCCACTAATTTTAATATCCTTGGATGAAATCTCCTTAAATTCTCCCATCCACTTATTTTGTATTTGTTCCACATTAAACTGTCCGGCTTTATGCATTAACGTGTTGTACCAAGTGGAGATAGACAAAATACCTTCCTTGTATAATGCAATCCCCTGATCTATATTTCCTAAAGACCAGTTTCTTCCAAATGTCTCTATTAATGAAAAATAATATTGTCTAATGTGTAAATATGCAAAAAAAAAAAAACATTTTGAGATAGAGCAAATTCCTGTTTTAAGGACAAAGATTTAATTGTGCCCAGATTTGTATCCTCCAACTGGAGTAGAAAAAAACAAACCTTTTTGTTTCATATTTTAAAAGTACTAGTTGCAAAACTCAGGGCAAATGCCATATTACCCCAGATTTTGTTTTAATTTTGACATCTGATTTTTTTATTTGCAATTCTTTCTTTAATGTGACTATATTAAATATTGATTCCCTAACTTTAATTGCTTTTGGTATGTATCTTTCCCTTGCATGTAGCAGACCCAGTACAGAAAATGGGGCTATCAACTCATTCTCTAGCTGTGAGTAGGACACTAGGTTGCTCTCCATAATCCAATCAGAGGACACTTTAACCAGGCAAGCCCAGTTATAGTACTGTATATTAAAGGACCAGGCAACACAGTAGATTTGCATAATCAACAAATGCAAGATAACAAGACAATGCAATAGCACGTAGTCTGAACTTCAAATGAGTAGTAAAATTTTTTCTGACAATTTTAAAAGTTATGTCTTTTTCGACTCCCCTTGTACCATGTGACAGCCATCAGCCAATCACAAATGCATACATGTACCATGTGACAGCAATCAGCCATACACAAATGCATACATGCTTATTCTTGCACATGCTCAGTAGGAGCTGGTGACTCAAAAAGTTTAAATATAAAAAGACTGTGCACATTTAGTTAATGGAAGTAAATTGGAAAGTTGTTTAAAATTACATGCCTTTAAGGAATCCCAGCCCCCCAAACTTTCTTTTTTTGCATTAACTTTCTAAGAGTAATTCTTGCTGGTTTACCATTCCACAAAAACATAGAGAATTTAATTTCTTTAAGACTTTCTCACAAATAAATAAAGGCAAATTTTAACATAAAAATAACATTTTTGGAGGATAATCATCTTCATCAGATGTACTTTTGCTGAAAGTGATAGTGGCAATTCTTTCCATCTCCAACACAAAAATAGTTATTGTTTAAAAAGATAGATAACACCTTTACTACCATTCCTCAGCTTTGCACAAAAAACATGGTTATATTAACATACTTTATAACCTCTAAACCTCTAAATTTCTGTCTGTTTCTAAGTCCCTAAAGACAGCCCCATGATCACATGCGTTTGTATTTGCTTTTTACATCAGGGGAAGCTAGTTCATGTGAGTCATATATATAACATTGTGCTGATGCCCGTGGATTCTAACAACACAGCCCTTATTGGCTTAAATGCAAGTCAATAGATAGTCATGTGATCAGGGAGCAGTCAGAAGATGCTTAGAAACAAGGTAATCACAGAGGTAAAAAGTGTATTAATATAACCGTGTTTTCTGTGCGAAACCGGGGAATGGGTAATAAAGGGATTATCTATCTTTTAATACAATTCAAAAATTTGAATTGACTATCCCTTTAATATAGATGAACAAGGTAAAGTGGTCAGTATACGTATCAGGTGGTGACTAATGGAGAATTTTACAACAGTCCAGTAATTCTCTGCATGTAACCCAGTCACACTATGTTAAAGGTCCGGTGTTAAGAACTGTAGTTTGATAGCCAGACAAAACCATCTAGAGCATATCTAACAGTGCACCAGGAAAATAAACATATGGCTCACAATTACATTGCCTGACTGCCTCTGTCTAACCACACACTATGCCGGTATTGGTGTGTCGGATCGCAGCCCGGGCAATTGAGCCTAATGACTGGATGCTTTTAAATTTGTCTATTACAAGTTTGAAGTTGTATTCATATTAGCACAAGGCTCCATGGACTCTCTTTTTCTGCATGTCCCTTTAATACTTTTTGTGGCTAGAGTGGCTCATTGGGGTTCTTCAGAAAAGATCTGGAGAACATTTTACATATGTTTAGGTGCCATTTTTTAAATACCTGCCTTGTCATATACTTTGACTTTGAATAGCCCAAGGCCGTATTTTACATGTATTTCCCTTGTATGTTTTTTAAAAGTCCTGTGAGTATCCACCAAAAAATCTAGTGTTTTTGTGGTCCAAATTACCACTGAAGCACAATGGAAAAACTGTTGTGGTTTATTTTGTGGGTGACCATGTGCAATGAATAATGCACAATCTGCTATTACAAGTAGATGGTTAAATATTTTTATCCAAAGTATCTTAATGTGGCTGAAACATTTAAAAAATACTTTAAATGGATAGATCAAGAGGCACTATTAGCTTGTTCATTGCACTCATATTACAAGTGGTAAATCCTTATTATAAATAGTATAGCACAGAACTACATATAGAACTCCAATACTTGTGCACCATCGGCTAAGTGCATCCTCAGCTTAGCTCACGATTGGCTTAGAGCTTGAACTGTATCTGACATGTAGTTCACTCTGTGCCCCATAGAAATCTATTATATTAATGATTTACCACTGTCCTACTTGCAGATATTAGCACACCCTAGACTGGTACTTAAGATATAAAAACTAACTGTTGACTTACAGAAGTGCTATTGATTGCACTTGAGTGATATTGATGACTTCTCACTACCAAACCTCTCTAAATCTGAACTCTTATTTCCTCCCTCTCATTCCCCAAATCTCACTTACTGTGGACAACTCTGTCATCACCTCTACTCTTCAGTTCCACTGCCTTGGGGCCATGCTAACTCCTGCCGCTTCCACCTTAAAAATATCTCTAAAATGTATCACTCCCTCACTCAAGACACTACTAAGATTCTTATCCACTCCCTTATTTCGTGACTTGACTACTTCAACTCCATCTTCTCTGGTCTCCAAAGCTACCACCTGTCCTCTCTGCAGTCCATCATGAATGCCTCTGCCAGGCTCACTTTCCTTAAGCATCGCTCCACATCTGCTGCACCTATTTGCTAACACCTCCACTGGCTTCCCTTAGCTTCAAGAATAACATTCAAAATCTTGACCGTAACTTACAAAGCCCTCACCAACACTGCACCCTCCTATATTTCTGACCTTGTCTACAAATACTTCCCAACCCACCCCTCCGCTCTGCCCATGACCTACTTCTCTCCTCATCTCATTGCTTCCTCATACTCTTGTCTGCAAGACTTTTCTAGAACAGCACCAATCATATGGAACTCCTTTCCTCGCTCAGTCAGACTTTCTTCTAGTTCTAGTTTATCTCCCATTCACTAGTTTTGCATAACCAACACGGCTATATTAATACACTTTTAACTTCTGTAATTACCTTGTATCTAAGCCTCTGCAAAATCCCCCGTTATCTCAGTTCTTTTGACTTACTTGCATTTTAGCCAATTAGTGCTGACTCATAAATAATTTCACAGGGCGTGAGCACCATGTTATCTATATGGCACCTGTGAACTAACGCCCTCTAGTTGTGAAAAACTGTCAAATTCCTTCATATAAGGGGCTGCTATCAAGGGCTTAGAAATTAGCATATGAGCTTACCTAGGTTTAGCTTTCAACTAGGAATACCAACAGAACAAAGCAAATTTGATGATAAAAGTAAATTGGAAAGTAGTTTAAAATTGCATGCCCTATCTGAATCATAAATGTTTAATTCTGACTACACTGTCCCTTTAATGGTACAGCACTGTGTAATATGTATTAATAATAATAGTAAAAACTGTAAAATAGCGCAAATTATTTGCTCTCCATTTGTAATATAGCCCAGAATCATTACAGCTTTATGTTGGCCCATCATAAAGGTTATTAAAGCAAATGGGTCTAATACACTGTCAATAAATATGCATCTCCTTCTTGAAAAATTTGTTAGATGTCCTGAAAACATTTCCAACATGAAAACACTAACCTAATGGTCAGCATGAAATTATGACACCAAAAAACGCTTATGTTGTTCAGATAAGTTCTGACTATTTTCTTTTTCATACTTTATAGTTAGTTGAGATGTTGAAATTCTACATTCTGTATCTGTATTTTTACAGGCCAGCTTGCTAATAAATGTTATTAGCAGCTATTAAAGGGATATTGAACCCAAATTTTTGATTCAGATAGAGCATGCAATTTTAAGCAAACCTTTCTAATTTACACCTATTATCAATTTTTCTTTATTCTCTTGGTATCTTTATTTGAAAAGAAGGAATCTAATTTTAAGAGCCAAGCCATTTTTGGTTTAGCACCCTGGATAGCGCTTGCTGATTGGTGGCTACATTAAGTAAATCTCAAGGTGCACGTTCAAACCCAGGAGAGACTGCTCTCAAATGGAGTTCCAAATTAGCAGTAAGGAACTAGACAGTCAGTTTTCTAGGGCCTAGATTTAGAGTTTGGCGGTAGCCGTGAAAACCAGCGTTAGAGGCTCCTAACGCTGGTTTTAGGCTACCTCCGGTATTTGGAGTCACTCAAAAAAGGGTCTAACGCTCACTTTTCAGCCGCGACTTTTCCATACCGCAGATCCCCTTACGTCAATTGCGTATCCTATCTTTTCAATGGGATCTTTCTAACTCCGGTATTTAGAGTCGTGTCTGAAGTGAGCGTTAGAATTCTAACGACAAAACTCCAGCCGCAGAAAAAAGTCAGTAGTTAAGAGCTTTCTGGGCTAACGCCGGTTCATAAAGCTCTTAACTACTGTACTCTAAAGTACACTAACACCCATAAACTACCTATGTACCCCTAAACCGAGGCCCCCCCTCATCGCCGCCACTCGATTAAATTTTTTTAACCCCTAATCTGCCGACCGCCACCTACGTTATCCTTATGTACCCCTAATCTGCTGCCCCTAACACCGCCGACCCCTATATTATATTTATTAACCCCTAACCTGCCCCCCACAACGTCGCAGCCAGCTACCTACAATAATTAACCCCTAATCTGCCGACCGCAAACTTAACACCGCTACTTAAATTATCCTTATGTACCCCTAATCTGCTGCCCCTAACACCGCCGACCCCTATATTATATTTATTAACCCCTAATCTGCCCCCCTCCACGTCGCCTCCACCTGCCTACACTTATTAACCCCTAATCTGCCGAGCGGACCGCACCGCTACTATAATAAAGTTATTAACCCCTAATCCGCCTCACTAACCCTATAATAAATAGTATTAACCCCTAATCTGCCCTCCCTAACATCGCCGACACCTAACTTCAAACATTTACCCCTAATCTGCCGACCGGAGCTCACCGCTATTCTAATAAATGTATTAACCCCTAAAGCTAAGTCTAACCCTAACACTAACACCCCCCTAACTTAAATATAATTTAAATCTAACAAAATTAATTAACTCTTATTAAATAAATTATTCCTATTTAAAGCTAAATACTTACCTGTAAAATAAATCCTAATATAGCTACAATATAAATTATAATTATATTATAGCTATTTTAGGATTAATATTTATTTTACAGGTAACTTTGTATTTATTTTAACCAGGTACAATAGCTATTAAATAGTTAAGAACTATTTAATAGCTAAAATAGTTAAAATAATTACAAAATTACCTGTAAAATAAATCCTAACCTAAGTTACAATTAAACCTAACACTATAATATCATTAAATTAATTAAATAAAATGCCTACAATTACCTACAATTAAACCTAACACTACACTATCAATACATTAATTAAATACAATACCTACAAATAACTACAATGAAATAAACTAACTAAAGTACAAAAAATAAAAAAGAACTAAGTTACAAAAAATAAAAAAATAATTACAAACATAAGAAAAATATTACAACAATTTTAAACTAATTACACCTACTCTAAGCCCCCTAATAAAATAACAAAAATAAAAATGCCCTACCCTATTCTAAATTACTAAAGTTCAAAGCTCTTTTACCTTACCAGCCCTGAACAGGGCCCTTTGCGGGGCATGCCCCAAGAAGTTCAGCTCTTTTGCCTGTAAAAAAAACACATACAATACCCCCCCCAACATTACAACCCACCACCCACATACCCCTAATCTAACCCAAACCCCCCCCAAATAAACCTAACACTAAGCCCCTGAAGATCATCCTACCTTGTCTTCACCTCACCGGGTATCACCGATCGGTCCTGGCTCCAAAATCTTCATCCAACCCAAGCGGGGGCTGGCGATCCATCATCCGGTAGCTGAAGAGGTGCAGAAGAGGCTCCAAAGTCTTCATCCTATCCGGGAAGAAGAGTAGATCCGGACCGGCAACCATCATCTTCCAAGCGGCATCTTCTATCTTCATCCGATGAGGACCGGCTCCATCCTGAAGACCTCCACCGCGGACCCATCTTCATCCGGCAATGTCCAACTGAAGAATGACGGTTCCTTTAAGGGACGTCATCCAAGATGGCGTCCCTCGAATTCCGATTGGCTGATAGGATTCTATCAGCCAATCGGAATTAAGGTAGGAATATTCTGATTGGCTGATGGAATCAGCCAATCAGAATCAAGTTCAATCCGATTGGTTGATCCAATCAGCCAATCAGATTGAGCTCGCATTCTATTGGCTGTTCCGATTATATATATATATATATATATATATATATGAACTATTTTTTTTTTTTTTTTTAAACTGCACAAAGCAGTTGTAAGGGGATTGTGAGGGGACATGGAGGAACTGAAAAGTGCCTTTACATTGAAGTCCATGGGGACTGTGTTTTTACTTTAAATATATGTGTATATGCTTATATACATATATATTTGTGTGTTAGTATGTGTATATACATATATATTTATGTGTTACTATGTGTATATACATATATATTTATGTGCTAATATGTGTATATACATATATATTTATGTGTTACTATGTGTATATACATATATATGTGTTACTATGTGTATATACATATATATTTATGTGTTAATATGTGTATATACATATATATGTGCTACTATGTGTATATACATATATATTTATGTGTTAATATGTGTATATACATATATATTTATGTGTTAATATGTGTATATACATATATATTTATGTGTTACTATGTGTATATACATATATATTTATGTGTTAATATGTGTATATACATATATATTTATGTGTTAATATGTGTATATACATATATATTTATGTGTTAATATGTGTATATACATATATATTTATGTGTTAATATGTGTATATACATATATATTTATGTGTTAATATGTGTATATACATATATATTTATGTGTTAATATGTGTATATACATATATATTTATGTGTTACTATGTGTATATACATATATATTTATGTGTTAATATGCTTATATACATAAATATTTATGTGTTACTATGTGTATATACATATATAGTTATGTGTTACTATGTGAATAGACATATATATATATATATTTGTGTTAATATGCTTATATACATATATATTTGTGTGTATATGCTTATATACATATATATTTGTGTGTATATGCTTATATACATATATATTTATGTGTTACTATATGTATATACATATATATTTATGTGTTACTATGTGTATATACATATATATTTGTGTGTTAATATGCTTATATACATATATATTTTTGTGTATATGCTTATATACATATATATATATATATATATATATATATATATATATATGTGTGTGTTAATATGCTTATATACATATATATTTGTGTGTTAATCTGCTTATATACACACACACACACACACATATATATATATATATATATATATATATATTTGTGTGTTAATATGCTTATATACATATATATTTATGTGTTAATATGCTTATATACATATATATGTGTGTGTTAATATGCTTATATACATATATATTTGTGTTAATATGCTTATATACATATATATTTGTGTGTTAATATGCTTATGTACATATATATTTGTGTGTTAATATGCTTATATACATATAGGTATACCCCGCTCATACAGCGGGTTAGGGACCGTAGCCTCGCTGTAAAGTGAAAACTGCCTTTAACAAGGCGGTTTTAGCTTTCTTTTCCCTTGCCAGTGTGTTTAAAAACTAGAAGACATGTTTGAACTAACATATATTAGGAGTGCAATAGCGCTATTTTAGTTTAACACTAGCACAGCACAGTATTCAATTAGTATTCAATAAATACATTGGGGGGTAGTTATGAAGGCGTCTACTTTTCCTGCCTTCGCCGGCCCAATACGCCCGCCTAAGCTCGCTTCACATCGCCGACGCGGACCTGCAAAAATTCGCCTAAGTTATCAAAAAAGCTGTCAAAAAGCCACGCACCAAGTACGGGGCGATGAGCAGCGCACTGTGAGAGTTATCATTCATCCGATCTCGCTGCTCTTCGGCTTTTTTGCTAGCCTGTCACTAAGCACCCACACTAAACTACACTGCTCTACCCCCTATACCGGCGCCCCCGGAGCCCCCCGCAACTAAATAAAGTTAGTAACCCCTAAACCGCCGCTCCTAGACCCCGCCGCAACTCTTATAAATGTATTAACCCCTAAACCACCGCTCCCGGACACTGCCACAACCTACATTATACCTAGTAACCCCTATCCTGCCCCCCCATATCGTCGCCCTCTATAATAAAGATATTAACCCCTATGATCCCGCACCTCGCCGCAACTAAATAAATAGTTTTTTTAGTGTTAGGTTTTTTTAAGGGGGGTTTGGGTTAGATTAGGGGTATGTGGGTGGTGGGTTTTTGTGATGATAGCAGGATGTGATGTCACTAGCATGTGGGCGGGGCTTAGGTCCGGTGTCTGTGTCGCAGTTAGTTTAGTACAATCAACCTGTCTGGATGTGTATTGCTATGCTCTGTAATAAAATAGAGTTGTACCATCATTGCTGTGTCCTGCATATGTCCTGCATCTCATGACATGGTGTCAGAAGTTCTGGACTACGCTTCTGTTTCTGATGATGACGATGTCAAAGTTTACCCCACCTGAGCCTTTTGACTTTTCTCAGCCTGCAGCTTGGCCCACATGGCGTCAGCGGTTTCAGCGCTTCAGGATTGCATCCAAACTGAACAAGGAGAGTGGTGAAGTACAAGTTAATTCTCTTTTATACTCTATGGGGAAAGATGTAGAGCCAGTGTTCAATGCTTTTACTTTCCAAGAAGGGGAAGAAGTTAACTTTGATATAGTTATGGATAAACTCAGTGCCCACTTTGTGCCCAAAAGAAATGTGATTCATGAGAGAGCTTGTTTTCACAAACGTAATCAGCGTGTGGGAGAATCTGTGGAGTCATTTTTGCGCAGCCTGTATGAATTAGCTGAATTCTGTGAGTTTGGTGTTGCTAAAGAAGAGCAAATCAGAGACAGAATAGTTATTGGAATTGCAGATGCTGAAGTCTCACTGAAGCTGCAGTTAGAGCCTGATTTAACATTAGATGGGGCTATTAGGATGGCCCGCCAGAGTGAACTGGTGAAACAGCAAAGTGCTGATCTGAGGTCTGAGAGTATTGTGGATGAAGTACAACAGTCTAGGAAAATTGCTAGTGAAAGGCACAGTGTGAGCGGTAGATCTAAAGTACTGGAAAGGCCTAGAAGTGGATGGGCGCAACATGGCCGATGCACACGGTGCTACCGGGCTCATGATCAGAGTGCTATATGCCCGGCCAGAGATAAAAGATGCAGAAAATGTAACAGAATAGGCCATTTTGAAGTGGTGTGTAAAACTGAATACATTAAGGAGATGCAGGTGGACAGTGACCAGGAGGGTCAGGAAGTGTCTTTTGTGGGGTCTGTTGTGGAACGGACAAGCTCAGAGGAAGATTGGAAAGTTACCTTTACTGTAATGGGAGCCAATGTTGATTTTAAGATTGACACAGGAGCAGATATCACTGTAATGTCTTTTGCTGAATTTATGAGACTGCCTCGACAGCCCCAGCTGGCGAAGGTTACTACAAATGTTCATAGTCCTGGTGGCCGCATTGATTGTGTGGGGAAATTTCTTGCCAGCTGTGAGTACAAACAAAGGAAGTTCACCATGTGGGTGCATGTGATCCGAGGTCAGTGTGTTAACAGTTTATTGAGCAGAAAAGCAGCCTGTGACTTGGGCCTCGTGGCCAGAGTGAATGAGATCTCTGAAGATATGTTTGGCGAGTTGGGCCTACTGAGCTGCAAACCTGTCCGTATAGCACTTAAAAGTGACGCAGTCCCGTACAGTATTTCTACTCCTCGTAGAATTCCGTTCCCGCTCATGCCTCAAGTGGAGAAAGAGTGCCTGGCTGCAGTTTGGGCCTGTGAGCGCTTTCAGCGTTATCTAGTGGGTTTGGAGAAATTTAGTCTGGAAACTGACCACAAACCGCTAGTCCCTCTTATCAATTCTTATGACATCGACAAAACACCCTTGAGATGCCAGAGACTTTTAATGAGACTGCTCAGGTTCAATGTTCAGGCAGTGCATGTGCCGGGGAAGCAGCTGGTTGTGGCAGATACACTGTCCAGGCTCCCGCTGGCTGCTGCTGAAGAATCCTCTACAGAATCGGATGTAAAAGTGTATGTTGATTCAGTTCTGGCCTCTAAGTCCATTTCTTCAAGGAAACTGGAAGAGATAAAGAAAGAGACATATTTGGACACAGATCTGCAAGAAGTTATAAGGTACATAAGAGATGGCTGGCCCGAGAGCCGGGCAGCCTGGATGTCTTTAAATGCTTACCAGCCAGAGAGGTCGCAGGTCACGGAGCTGGAGGGGTTGGTGCTGTTCCAAGACCGTATTGTAATTCCTGTCAGCATGAGGAAGGAGATGTTAAACAGGATTCATGATGGCCACTTAGGCATTACAAAGTGCAGAGAAAGAGCAGCTACAGCTGTGTGGTGGCCTGGGATCAGCTCCGACATTGCAAATCACGTGTCTAAATGTGCCTTTTGCCGGGAACGCCGGCCTACTCAGAGAAGGGAGCCCTTAATGTCTACTCCGCTGCCTGCGGGGCCGTGGCAGAAAATAGCTGCTGATTTGTGCGAACTGCACGGGAAAAAGTTTCTTGTTGTTATCGACTACTATTCCAGGTATTTGGAAATAGCACCCCTGAATGATATCACAAGTCAGGCCGTTATCATTCGCCTGAAGAGCTTGTTCGCCCGCTGGGGCATTCCAATGGAGCTGGTGAGTGATAATGGCATGCAGTTCGCTTCTACAGAGTTCAGTGCCTTCAGCAGGGAATATGATTTTGTACATTCCACGTCAAGTCCACATTATCCGCAGGCCAACGGAATGGCTGAAAGGGCAGTTCAAACAACAAAATTCATCCTAAAGCAATCTGAACCGTACCTAGCCCTCTTGTCATACAGGGCGACGCCCATTCAAGCCACCGGGTTTAGCCCGGCACAGCTGATGCTAGGACGCCAGATTCGCACCACTTTACCCTCAGTGGGTGTCTTCAAGCCGCCTGGCCCTGTTCCTCGGGACGAAGTCCTTAGGAGGGATGAAGAGGCCAAAAAGGGTTATCGTTTCTTCTACGACAGGAGACATTCTGTCAGGCCTTTACAGGAACTGAAAGCGGGCCAAAGTGTCAGAATTAAACTGGATGATGAGAAGAAATGGAAGACGCCTGCTACGGTAGTGGGCCGCTCTCCAGAACCAAGGTCTTACACAGTCCTTACAGAGGGAGGGACGGTTACACGCCGTAACCGAAGACATCTTCAGCCTGTACCTGAGAGTCTGGAACCGGATACCTCAGTACCACCGCCGGTGGGATCTCCTGTTCTAAGAGAGGTGCCTTCCCCTCAGCAAGATCATAGCGGGGATATATCTTTGCCTCCAGCAGACTCTTGTTCACCATCTTCTGTATCAGAGGACAGTTCATGCAAAGTTACATCAAGCGGAAGAGTGGTGAGGCTTCCGGCCCGATACAGGGACTGACTTTAGCTAGAACAGTGACCGGAAGTATGGGCAGAATAATCCCATGGTCACTGTGGACTAGGGTAGTCTACCCCGATGTCCAAGTCAGGATGTAATTTATTTGTTCATGTTTTCTAATCTATCTGTTTCTATAATGTTCTAAAACAAAATGTTGTTGTATACCCTGTTGGTGTACCTTGTTATTTAATATATGCAAATGTATGCTTTGCCTTTGAAAAAGGGGAAGATGTGATGATAGCAGGATGTGATGTCACTAGCATGTGGGCGGGGCTTAGGTCCGGTGTCTGTGTCGCAGTTAGTTTAGTACAATCAACCTGTCTGGATGTGTATTGCTATGCTCTGTAATAAAATAGAGTTGTACCATCATTGCTGTGTCCTGCATATGTCCTTCATCTCATGACAGTTTTAATGTTGGGGGGGGTTGTATTTTTCTTTTACAGGCAAAAGAGCTGAATTCTTTGGGGCATGCCCCACAAAAGGCCCTTTTAAGGGCTGGTAAGGTAAAAGAGCTTTTAACTTTTTTAATTTAGAATAGGGTAGGGCATTTTTTTTATTTTGGGGGGCTTTGTTATTTTATTAGGGGGCTTACAATAGGTGTAAGTAGCTTAAAATTGTTGTAATATTTTTTAAATGTTTGTAACTTATTTTTTTTATTTTTTGTAACTTAGCTTTTTTTATTTTTTGTACTTTAGTTAGTTTATGTAATTGTATTTAATTGTAGTTATTTGTAGGTAATTTATTTAATTAATTTAATGATAGTGTAGTGTTTAATTGTAACTTAGGTTAGGATTTATTTTACAGGTAATTTTGTATTTCTTTTAGCTAAGTAGTTATTAAATAGTTAATAACTATTTAATAGCTATTCTAACTAGCTAAAATAAATACCAAGTTACCTGTAAAATAAATATAAATCCTAAAATAGCTACAATGTAATTATTAATTATATTGTAGCTATCTTAGGGTTTATTTTACAGGTAAGTATTTAGTTTTAAATAGGAATAATTTATTAAAGTATAGTGTAGTGTTAGGTGTAATTGTAACTTAGGTTAGTTTTTATTTTACAGGTTAATTTCTCTTTATTTTAGCTAGGTAAGCTATTAAATAGTTAATAACTATTTAATAGCTATTGTACCTAGTTAAAATAAATTGAAATTTGCCTGTAAAATAAAAATAAATCCTAACATAGCTACAATATAATTATTTATATTGTAGCTATATTAGGGTTTATTTTACAGGTAAGTATTTAGTTTTAAATAGGATTAATTTAGTTCATAATAGAAATATTATTTAGATTTATTTAATTAATATTTAAGTTAGGGGGGTGTTAGGGTTAGTGTTAGACTTAGGTTTAGGGGTTAATAATTTTATTACAGTGGCGACGGTGTAGGGGGGCAGGATAGGGGTTAATAAATTTAATATAGGTTGCGGCGGGGTCCGGGAGCGGCGGTTTAGGGGTTAATACATATATTATCGTTGCGGCGGCGTCAGGGAGCGGCGGTTTAGGGGTTAACATGTTTATTATAGCTTGCGGTGGGCTCTGGGAGTGGTGGTTAGGGGGTAAACACTTTTTTTTAGTTGCGGCGGTGTAACTTAGGTTAGGATTTATTTTACAGGTAATTTTGTATTTCTTTTAGCTAAGTAGTTATTAAATAGTTAATAACTATTTAATAACTATTCTAACTAGCTAAAATAAATACCAAGTTACCTGTTAAATAAATATAAATCCTAAAATAGCTACAATGTAATTATTAATTATATTGTAGCTATCTTAGGGTTTATTTTACAGGTAAGTATTTAGTTTTAAATAGTAATAATTTATTAAAGTATAGTGTAGTGTTAGGTTTAATTGTAACTTAGGTTAGTTTTTATTTTACAGGTTAATTTCTCTTTATTTTAGCTAGGTAAGCTATTAAATAGTTAATAACTATTTAATAGCTATTGTACCTAGTTGAAATAAATTGAAATTTGCCTGTAAAATAAAAATAAATCCTAACATAGCTACAATATAATTATTTATATTGTAGCTATATTAGGGTTTATTTTACAGGTAAGTATTTAGTTTTAAATAGGATTAATTTAGTTCATAATAGAAATATTATTTAGATTTATTTAAGTAATATTTAAGTTAGGGGGGTGTTAGGGTTAGTGTTAGACTTAGGTTTAGGGGTTAATAATTTTATTACAGTGGCGACGGTGTAGGGGGGGCAGGATAGGGGTTAATAAATTTAATATAGGTTGCGGCGGGGTCCGGGAGCGGCAGTTTAGGGGTTAATACATATATTATTGTTGCGGCGGCGTCAGGGAGCGGCGGTTTAGGGGTTAACATGTTTATTATAGCTTGCGGTGGGCTCTGGGAGTGGTGATTTAGGGGGTAAACACTTTTTTTTAGTTGCGGCGGTGTAGGGGGACAGATTAGGGGTGTTTAGACTCGGGGTACATGTTAGGGTGTAAGGTGCAGACATCTCCCATAGGAATCAATGGGATGTCGAGCAGCAGCGAACATGAACTTTCGCTATGGTCAGACTCCCATTGATTCCTATGGGATCCGCCGCCTCCAGGACGGCGGATTGAAAACCAGGTACGCTGGGCCGTAAAAGTGCCGAGCGTACCTGCTAGTTTTTTGATAACTAGCAAAAGTAGTCAGATTGTGCCGCTCTTGCGTGCGGAACATCTGGAGTGACGTAAGAATCGATCTGTGTCAGACTGAGTCCGGCAGATCGAAGCTTACGTCACAAAATTCTACTTTTGCCGGTATCTAGGGCTTGATAACTAAGGCGAATCAGCCTTGCCACAAATAGGCTGCGGAATTCCAGCGTATTTGAGGTTGACGGCTTGATAACTACCTCCCTGTACCTATAAAATAGTGACAATTACTGTAGTAAAATTTGCCAGACTATAACACTGAGACACAGATTGCGCTGTAATGCTGTAAACAGAGTAAACTTTGTATAACAAAATCGTGCCAATCACTTTTCTTGCAATCTCACGATGATTACAGAACTGTTTCCAAATCCTTGGAGGTTGAACTTCAGCTCCACAAAGCGCAGTATTAGCAAAGCGTTGTAAAGTGAAGCGCTGTGAAGTGGGGTATACCTGTATATATTTTTAATTTGCTGCCCAATGCTGCACGACTTACCCCCTTCGCTGCATAAGGTTCTTTGCCGTGTTTCACGGTATGAGAACGAGGCTCCCATTGGAGCTTATGGAAGCGCGCTCTTGTGAGTGCAAGGATTCCAGGCAATGCAAATGCAAGGTCGGGTTAAAGGGACACTGTACCCAAATATTTTCTTTTGTAATTCAGAAAGAGCATGCAATTTTAAGCAACTTTCTAATTTACTCCTATTATCAATTTTTCTTTGTTCTCTTGCTATCATTATTTGAAAAAGAAGGCATCTAAGCTTTTTTTTTGGTTTCAGTACTCTGGACAGCACTTTTTTATTGGTGGATGAATTTATCCACCAATCAGCAAGAACAACCCAGGTTGTTCACCAAAAATGGGCCGGCATATAAACTTACATTCTTGCATTTCAAATAAAGATACCAAGCGAATGAAGAAAATTTGATAATAGGAGTAAATTAGAAAGTTGCTTATAATTTCATGCTCAATCTGAATCACGAAAGAATTTTTTTGGGTACAGTGTCCCTTTAACATTGCACTTAACTTGTAATACCAGCGAACATTATCATGCGCTCAAATATTGTGCTCACGAAAGCGCAATTTTGCGCTCAGCTTGTAATCTAGGCTTAAACTGTTGGATACATCAACATTATTATTTACATAAGAGTACAAGAGTAAGTTATGGATACTCTTATTTTTATGCCTTAGAGGTTAGTTGTCACCATTGAGTAATGGTAAACACTGCAAACATTTATCATATTGTACAGTAACACTCATATTAATACTGTCTGATAAAAATTGTTTTATACAAATATTGCACAGATGTGATATAAGGGCTCATTGTAAGGAGATGTGAGGTGTTAGAAAAAAAAAAAAACAGCTGAAAGTGCTTTTACATAGGGTTCCTATGTGACACATTTATTAACCTAGATAGCTCTATAAATATATACAGGGAGTGCAGAATTATTAGGCAAGTTGTATTTTTGAGGATTAATTTTATTATTGAACAACAACCATGTTCTCAATGAACCCAAAAAACTCATTAATAGCAAAGCTGAATAGTTTTGGAAGTAGTTTTTAGTTTGTTTTTAGTTATAGCTATTTTAGGGGGATATCTGTGTGTGCAGGTGACTATTACTGTGCATAATTATTAGGCAACTTAACAAAAAACAAATATATACCCATTTCAATTATTTATTTTTACCAGTGAAACCAATATAACATCTCAACATTCACAAATATACATTTCTGACATTCAAAAACAAAACAAAAACAAATCAGTGACCAATATAGCCACCTTTCTTTGCAAGGACACTCAAAAGCCTGCCATCCATGGATTCTGTCAGTGTTTTGATCTGTTCACCATCAACATTGCGTGCAGCAGCAACCACAGCCTCCCAGACACTGTTCAGAGAGGTGTACTGTTTTCCCTCCTTGTAAATCTCACATTTGATGATGGACCACAGGTTCTCAATGGGGTTCAGATCAGGTGAACAAGGAGGCCATGTCATTAGATTTTCTTCTTTTATACCCTTTCTTGCCAGCCATGTCGTCTTTCAGCCTTTCTTACCTTGGCCATGTCTCTGAGTATTGCACACCTTGTGCTTTTGGGCACTCCAGTGATGTTGCAGCTCTGAAATATGGCCAAACTGGTGGCAAGTGGCATCTTGGCAGCTGCACGCTTGACTTTTCTCAGTTCATGGGCAGTTATTTTGCGCCTTGGTTTTTCCACACGCTTCTTGCGACCCTGTTGACAATTTGAATGAAACGCTTGATTGTTCGATGATCACGCTTCAGAAGCTTTGCAATTTTAAGAGTGCTGCATCCCTCTGCAAGATATCTCACTATTTTTTACTTTTCTGAGCCTGTCAAGTCCTTCTTTTGACCCATTTTGCCAAAGGAAAGGAAGTTGCCTAATAATTATGCACACCTGATATAGGGTGTTGATGCCATTAGACCACACCCCTTCTCATTACAGAGATACAGATCACCTAATATGCTTAATTGGTAGTAGGCTTTCGAGCCTATACAGCTTGGAGTAAGACAACATGCATAAAGAGGATGATGTGGTCAAAATACTCATTTGCCTAATAATTCTGCACTCCCTGTATGTATATGAATCTAAACATACATATTTGTTTTCTTATGTTTATATATGTATATTCACATATAAACACATAAATATATATGTATAGATTCATATATATATATATTATGTTGTTGCAATCAGGGTTACATGAGCTGTGACTGTTAGACTGTCTGCAAGAAAACAAGGCTTCATTAAAGTCTATGAGGGAAAACGTTAAACCGCAATTGAGCGTGCTTTTGAGTGCGAGGAAGTGATCACAAGGAAATTATATTTTCACTTCTTTAGTGTAATCTCGTTCTCGGTAGAACGCACGGAAATAACAAAACTGAGCGCAGATTACGGGTTCATGGAACAGTACCATGTACATCGCTGGTCGTTAAAGGGATCTTTCATGATTCAGATAGAGCATTCAATTTTAAGCAACTTTCTAATTTACTCCTATTTTCAATTTGTCTTTGTTCCCTCGCTATCTTTATTTTAAAAGCAGGAAAGTAGAGCTTAGAACTCGGACCATTTTTGATTCAGAACCTGAGTTACGCTTGCTTATTGGTTGGCTGAATAAGCAAGCGCTATCTACTGTGTTGAACCTAAAATGGGCTGGCTCCTTAGCTTTACATTTCTGCTTTTTAACCCTTTAACGCTGTTACGGCGTTGTATTCCGTCCGAATTTTTCTGGGATTTAGCGCCAATGGACGGAATACAACGTCCTAATGACTTGGCTTTCCTGAAGCCACTGGCGCTTCCCTGATGGGATTGCGGTATGGGGGGGAAGGCTAGCATCATAGGGACGCCCCCCTGACACGATCACATCATTGAAATCTCGTGATTACGTGCACGATCGTGAGATTTCAAATTTTTTACATCGGAACAGTTGTTCCGATGTAGACACTTTAACCCGGGCAGGAAAGGGTTTAATAAAGATAGCAAGAGAGCAAATAAAAATTTATAATAGGAGTAAATTAGAAAGTTTCTTAAAAATTGCTGCTCTAACTGAATAACGAAAGAAAAAAATTGGGGTTTAGTGTCCCTTTAGGGCCATTATAGTGCGGGGCGCTCCGCCAGTGGCAGCACCATATTATAATTACCTTTCTTCCCCCTGCAGGCGGCCTTGAGTAGTGCAGTCTTGCAGTCAGTGGCGAGACCACTCTATCACAAAAACAAGCCCCATTAAAAGGCCAGCGATATACCCTGTAAAAGAGTAAATCTTAGGTGAGCTCAGGAGTGTGCACGTGTCTTTAGCGCTCTGGCAGCAGTGTTTGCAAACCTGTTTATAGCAATTTTAAACATAGATACAGTCACTGCTGCTATAGAATGCTAAAGACACCTGCACGCTTCTGAGTTCCTATCAGCCTACCTAGTTTTACTCTTCAAAAAAGGATATCAAGAGAACAAAGCAAATGTGATAATAAAAGTCAATTGGAAACTTGTTTTAAATCACATGCCCTATCTGATTCATGAAAGTTTAACCCCTTAGTGACAACTGACGTACCAGGTACGTCCTGCAAAAACTGTCAGTTAGTGACAATGGACGTACCTGGTACGTCAGTTGTCTAAGAGAGTGCTGGAAGCGATCGCAATCGCTTCCAGCAGCTCTCAGGGTATTGCAGTGATGCCTCGATATTGAGGCATCCTGCAATACCCTTTGAAAAGCATCCGATGCAGAGAGAGCCACTCTGTGGCCCTCTCTGCACCGGTAGCGATGGTGCCGTTCGTTGGTGGGTGGGAGCTTACAGGGGAGGCGGGTGGGCGGCCCATCGCTCCCCGGCATCCGGTTCCTGCAAGTGCTTTGTGCACGCCGGATGCTGGGAGCGTGCAGAGGGGGGCCTGCCGGGGCGCGCACGCGTGCAGCAACCACTGACACCAATTATTAGAGAAGAGAGAGGGGGGGGCAGAAAACGTTTTTTTTTTTCTTAAAATAATAGGATCTGCTAGGGTAGGGGGATGGGGTTATTGGGGGGGGGGGGCAGCTACACTACAGAAAAAGCTGTGTTTAGCAAAAAAATAAAAAATAAAAAAACCTTTCTTTTTTGGGGAAAACTGGGTACTGGCAGACAGCTGCCAGTACCCAAGATGGTGGCAAATAGGTAGGTTGGGAGGGTTAGAGAGCTGTTTGGGGGGGATCAGGGAGGTTGGGGGCTAAGGCAGGGGTCCATCACAGATTAATAATTAAAAAAATAAATAAATAAATAAAAAACACCTTTTATTTTAGTACTGGCAGACTTTCTGCCAGTACTTAAGATGGCGGGGACAATTGTGGGGTGGGGGAGGGAAGAGAGCTGTTTGGGAGGGATCAGCGGGTGGGATGTGTCAGGTGGGAGGCTGATCTCTACACTAAAGCTAAAATTAACCCTGCAAACTCTCTACAAGCTACCTAATTAACCCCTTAACTGCTGGGCATAATACAAGTGTGGTGCGCAGCAGCATTTAGTGGCCTCCTAATTGCCAAAAAGCAACGCCAAAGCCATATATGCCTGCTATTTCTGAACAAAAGAGATCCCAGAGAAGCATTTACAACCATTTGTGACATAATTGCACAAGCTGTTTGTAAATAATTGCAGTGAGAAACCTAAAGTTTGTGAAAAATGTAACTTTTTTTTTATTTGCTCGCATTTGGCGGTGAAATGGTGGCATGAAATGTACCAAAATGGGCCTAGATCAATACTTTGGGTTGTCTACTACACTAAACTAAAGCTAAAATTAATCCTTCAAGGTCTCCCTAATTAACCCCTTCACTACTGGGCATAATACACGTGTGGTGCACAGCGGCATTTAGTGGCCTTCTAATTACCAAAAAGCAATGCCAAAGCCATATAAGTCTGGTATTTCTGAACAAAGAGGATCCCAGAGAAGCATTTACAACCATTTGTGCCATAATTGCACAAACTGTTTGTAAATAATTTCAGTGAGAAACCTAAAGTTTGTGACAAAATTTGTGAAAAAGTGAATGATTTTTTTTATTTGCTCGCATTTGGCAGTGAAATGGTGGCATGAAATATACCAAAATGGGCATAAATCAATACTTTGGGTTGTCTTCTAAAAAAAAATATATACATGTCAAGGGATATTCAGAGATTACGGACAGATATCAGTGTTCCAATGTAACTAGCGCTAATTTTTAAAAAAAGTGGTTTGGAAATAGCAAAGTGCTACTTGTATTTATTGCCCTATAACTTGCAAAAAAAGCAAAGATCATGTAAACATTGGGTATTTCTAAACTCAGGACAAAATTTAGAAACTATTTAGCATGGGTGTTTTTTGGTGGTCGTAGATGTATAACAAATTTTTGGGGTCAAAGTTAGAAAAAGTGTGATTTTTTCAATTTTTTCCTCATATTTTATATTTTTTTTTTATAGTAAATTATAATATATGATGAAAATAATGTTATCTTTAGAAAGTCCATTTAATGGCGAGAAAAACGGTATATAATATGTGTGGGTACAGTAAATGAGTAAGAGGAAAATTACAGCTAAACACAAACACTGCAGAAATGTAAAAATAGCCATTGTCATTAAGGGTAAGAAAATTGAAAAATGGTCCGGTCATTAAGGGGTTAAAGGGACACTGAACCCAATTTTTTTTCTTTTGTGATTCAGATAGAGCATGCAATTTTAAGCAACTTTCTAATTTACTCCTATTATCAATTTTTCTTCGTTCTCTTGCTATCTTTATTTGAAAAAGAAGGCATCTAAGCTTTTTTTGGTTCAGACTTCTGGACAGCACTTTTTTATTGGTGGATGAATTTATCCATCCAATCAGCAAGGACAACCCAGGTTGTTCACCAAAAATGGGCCGGCATCTAAACTTACATTCTTGCATTTCAAATAAAGATACCAAGAGAATGAAGAAAAATTGATAATAGGAGTAAATTAGAAAGTTGCTTAAAATTCCATGCTCTATCTGAATCACAAACGAAAAAAAAAATGTGGGTTTAGTGTCCCTTTAATTTTTATTTTACTTTCCCTTTAAATGTATACAATACATTTGGAAAATAAGATATTGGACATATTTAACTGTCAAATTACTTTTGGATATTAAAATGTAACTTGCATTAGGAAAAACATCTAATTGCTCAACTGAGGTCAACAGTCACAAAATGAGCAATTTAATCATGGTCTCTGATGTTTTTTTCCTAAGCAGATTGGGTACCATGTTGAAAATAATGTTAACAGGCACTGTTGGCTGACGATTTGCCGTAACAGCCAAAAACTTCAGTGCTTTATTGACCCAGTTACATGAAAACCATGTAAATATCTGACTTTTGTGTCAGAAAGGAATTTGCTTGAAATAAGCAGTTGTATAATTATGATTTTTTTTTTCTGATTGTGACTGAGGGGTAGATTTATCATGGTGCAGATGGACATGATCCGCTGTACCGATCATGTCCACCACACATCAATAAATTCCGACAGCTTGTGCTTGTGCAATGCTGCCCCCTGCAGATTCGCGGCTATCTGTACCAACTTTTCTGCATTTCATTTTCTTCTTCTTATGTATTTATAACTGTATACAATAAGAAAAACTTATAAAACAATTAAATGCAGTGGATTTACATAATCAACAAATACATGAGAAAAAGACAATGTAATTACAATTAGGGGCCGATTTTATAATTTGTCAGACAGACATGATCCGCCGTAGCGGATCATGTCCGCCCAACATTGCTGAATACCGACAGCATACACTATCAGCTTTTAGCATTGCACAAGCAGTTCTGGTGAACTGCTTGTGCAATGCCGCCCCCTGCTGATTCGCGGCCAATCGGCCACTAGCAGGGGGTATCAATCAACCCGATCGTATGCGATAGGGCGGATTGATGTCTGCTGCCTCAGAGGAGGCGTACGAGTTAAGGAGCAGCGGAGTTAGGACCGCTGCTTAACAACAACTGTTTCCGACGAACCTGAAGGCTCTTGCGGAAACAAAGGCATTGGGGCCAATACGTAGATTGTTAAATCGGTCATGGAGGATTAAAACGTATAGAATTTATATTGCTCAGAATTTTTAGGTATGCAATGTTCATTTCACTACTTGGTAATGCCCCCCCCCATAAAGCCAATCCCTAAATGGCCTCTCTGAATGACCTGTGGGTAATTTATATTTCTCAGACTTGAAATGGATCTCTTATAATACAGTTTATTGCAGCTTTTCCCCCTTTTCAGTCTGCAGTAGTAAATTTCCTTATTAAGAGATTTAAGACTCCACGTGCAAGAAAAGCTAGAAATTGTGATTCACATAATAAATTAGCATCTATCGTTTTAATTTATGCAAATACAGTCATGCAAATTTGCCCCCTGTGAGTTTGTGTGTTCCAGTCAACAGTGAAGCTTAACAAATCTGAGGCACGTTCCAGTGATTTCAATTCTGATGTTAATTCTTGATTTGTTAATCTCTGAGAGTTATGGATGGTCTTTTTGTGCTGTCTCTTGCTTTTAAAGAAATAATAATAATAATAATAATTAGTATTATTATTTTGTTTAGTGCTGAATAAACAATAACATATAGAAATAAAATACAGGGGCACCTTTGCTAACCCATTCAAATTTGCAGAGGAAAATTTAGAATTAAACTTAGACTAGATAGAGTGTGAAATTGTCATTTAGTTTCCAGTTTCCATTGATTAGTTCTCTTGGCATCCTTTATTGAAGAATAATACTAGGTGAGCTCAGGAGCATGCTCGTATCTTTAGCCCTCTATGGCAGCAGTGTTTGCAACAATGTTTATAGCAATGTTATACATAATGGCAAACAGTGCTGTGATAGAATGCTAAAGACACATGCACACTCTTGGTATACCTAGGTAGACTGATATAAGCTTAAAGGGACAGTCAACAGCAGAATTTTTGTTGTTTAAAATGAAAGATAATCCCTTAATTACCCATTCCCCAGTTCTGCATAACTAATAATGTTATAGAAATATACTTTTTACCTCTGTGATTACCTCGGCAAACTGCCCCCTTATTTCAGTTCTTTTGACAGACTTGCATTTTAGCCAATCAGTGCTATCTCCAGGGTAACTTTAAGTGCATGAGCTCAATGTTATCTATATGAAACACATGAACTAATGCCCTTTAGTGGTCAAAATGCATTCATATTAGAGGCAGTCTTCAAGGTCTAAGAAATTAGCATATGAACCTCCTAGATTTAGCTTTCAACTAAGAATACCAAGAGAACAAAGCAAGATTGGTAATGAAAGTAATTGAAAAGTTGTTTAAAATTACATTCCCTATTTAAATCATGAAACTTTTTTTTAAAAAATTTGATAATATAAGTGAATTGCAAATTTATTTTTAAACTGCATGCTTTATCTTAGTCATGAAAGTTTATTTTTCAGCTTATTTTATTTAGTATTCAAATTAATTAGAGCTGTTGCACTTTTGCCCTTTTGAATTGTCTGGAGTTTTCTTTTACTGGCATTGAGTAAGCACTAATATGAGTGCATATTACAAGTTGAAAGTAAATCTGCCCTTGTCTGGTTAGCGTGACTTAAGTCCTTTAATAAAGGATTAAGGCTAAATAAAAAGTTGCACCAAACACAACATAAGTACATTAAAATAAACAATTACACTCACATATACACTATCTAATAAAAGTTAATAAAGTAATGTGCTAAATGACAAGGTATTTGAATGGAAAGGACTATTATGTATATATACATATACATTTCTAAATATGTGTGTGTGTGTATGTATGTATACATATGTCTGTGTATACCTGAGTATTTATGTTTGTGTATGTATATACATATATACAAATATAAACACATGTATACACATATATACACACGCATAAAAACATACATTTATACATATGTATATATACTTTGGAGCCCTTTCCACTCAGATACTAGATAGATAGATAGATAGATAGATAGATAGATAGATGGTATATTGTTATAAATATATATAGATAGATATAAAGATAAATAATAGATACAAAGATAGATATAAAGATAAATAATAGATACAAAGATAGATAGAAAGAGTAACAGACAGAATAGATAAACAGATGGATTAGATTGATGATACACATAGATAAATGGATAGATAGAGAAACAGACAGATTAGATAGATGGATGGACACATAGATATAAATATAGTTATAGATATAAAGATAGATGATATATTGATATAAAAATATATATAGATAGATATAAAGATACATAATAGATACAGATAGATGATATAAACAGACAGAATAGATGATAGATACATAGATAAATGGATGTTAGATAGATCGATAGACAGATTAGATAAATGGATGGATAAACAGACAGATTTGATAGCTGATAGACACATAGATAAATGGATGGATGCATCAATAGATAGATAGATAGATATAGATAGATAGATAGATAGATAGATAAGATAGATAGATAGACAGATAATATAGACACATAGAAAGATGGATGGATAGACACATAGATAGACAGATACATAGACGAGCCTCTATCAGGCTTTTAACAGTTTATCATGAATACCCTAACCATTTTTTCCCCACAGAAAGATATTTGTCTCTGTGTTGGATTTCAGTTTACTAATTCAGGTAATAAATCTTTATTTATTACTCAGGAACACTCTGAAAAATGTATCTTTGACTAACTGTGCTTCAGCCTATATATTTAGCTGCATAAATACATATATATTCTTTCATTTCTGTAACAAAATTGAAAATATTTTTGAACAGTTAACTGTTTATTTCCAGAAACCTTGAAAGCTAAAATCTCATGGCTTAGTTTTTTTCTGTGACAGTAACTGGTGCTTCTGGAAATGAATGTGTTAATATTCCTTGCAGAACAGGCAGATCCTGCATATGGATGTGACAATGCTGCAGTTGAACTGAGGACAAAACAAACAATAGTACAAATTTCCATTCTACAAAACTTTACTGCATAGCAGCATTTTTACCTCTTCACAGGGTCCCCTCTATTAAACATTAATTGACTTATGTTGCCAACGGTTTTTATAGAAAACAAACTAGTAGTTAGACCACGACCTTTGAAGAATTATATTTACCACCCAAAAGTGCCAAGAGCAACAAGCTTATAATAAGCACAATTCTTAGCAAACATTGTACTTATTCCTGCAAACAATTTTAAATAACACAAATTAACCTCCATAAACTTGGCAAAACTTTGTTCCTGTTTGCTAAAAAAAAAATAGAATTGGACAACATTTAATTAACTGGAGTAAATTCATTGCGCAACAGAGCTGTGCGATGCAGTCTCAGTAGACTGTGAGAAATTGCAGTCTGGAATTTTTCTTTTGTACATACAGTTTTCCTTAAATTATTTTTAAATGGTTATTTAGAAAGTAAACAATGTAAGATTTAGAAAATAGAGGGTAATTTGTATCATTATAGAGGATGTATGAGAGATACAGGGTTTAACATCTTTGGAAGAATTTTTATAAAGGAACACAGAAAGATGGAGAATAGATGCTCAAGTATATGAGTGAAAACCAGGACTATAAAATAATAAGAAACAAAATAAAACCCATAATCACTTGGCAATACAAAACTATCATATGCAGTAGTGTCTATAACCACTGACAAGTAGGGTCCTATTGGAGTCAGCAACCAACTTAGTCAGTCCCCGGCTACAAATAAAGATCCCCAATCCAAAGGAGAGCATCATAGTAAAGGCTGCAGAACCCATATAAGAACCCCAGCGGACACCCCATTAACATGCCCATAGTTCTTCAAGAAAAGCAATTGCCACTCCATTTGGGTGTTAAGTTCCTTAGGATAGATAATGTCCAATGTAATATATCACAATGCAGTAGTCTCTTGTTTTCTGTCACCCTCTCTTTTCAGGGGAGCATGGTCAGTTAGTACAAATCTCAGGTCAGAGACTTGGTGTCCTTACTCCCCAAAGTTTCTGTCCACAGGCTGTTCAATTTCCTTCTCCCTAAGCACATCCTCTAATACCACCAAGCTATGGAGTCGCTATCCGTGTCATAATGTCATTAGATATGTTTCCGACATAGAACATGCCGACACTTACAGTACATACCAGAAATGTAGGTGGTGCGAGTGTGAACATTTTTAATTTCTTATTCATATGTGGATGCCTGAAAAATGTACCCTGTAGCAGGACTACTGCTTGTAGTTATATAGAAATATATAGAGTCTGAACATGTTATAGTAATTAATGAAAACGGGAAATTTGACATTCTTCTCCGAAATTATTTAGATACCTAATAATAATAATTTATTTTTGCCTAAAAAAATGTATTTGATAAGCAGTTTTGCTATGTTCCTTGGATATCCCATGTTTTTTCTAATAGTAAAAAAAATATTTAAGATTTTTATTAAATGTATTGTAATACATAGGGAATACCTGTTACTCATGCAGCCCTTGGTTGTTCACCCAACACATCATGGTGAGGTGAAGTACAATGATGCAGCACTAGAATCACTATAGAAAAATCCTTATGCTCTATATAACTTTCCAGTTATGCTATTAACATGCAGCATTTTTTCATAACATTGCACTCCTTCAGGGTGAAGTTAAAATGGAGGAACTGCATTACTTAGATGATGCTAGCCCAGAAGATGACTTTCCAAGTCAGATGATGGGTGGGTGTGTCCAAAATTGATTTAATTAGACAAGGTAAAGCAGAATCAGGAAATACTGTAATTAATAGTTTGCATTTCAAACAAAAGGGTTGATTACAATACAAAATATGTTTATTACAAGGACAGAGACTCCTATTTTGCAATAACTTTTCATTTACTGAACAGACAGCATTTAAAAGCATTGAAAAAATTTGAATAAGGAATACAGAATATTCAACCAATGAGGTCACAAGAACATGTTATGTAATTAGATAACAGCCAATAAGATTAACATCCAAAGGTATAAGAGGTGTAAGAGGTAACAGTCATTACATCTAATCCTCTTTTCACTTTGCTGAACAGACAAGTATTTATTTTGAATTTCATTGTTAATAAATGATTGTTCAATTTTAGTATAACTCTTAACTTTAATTGTTTTTGTGTTTTCATATTATAATAAGTTTACTGCTTACTGACGTTTTGCAAGATATTTTAATTTCCTCCTCTTATTTCGTTTCATCTATTGGCTGCGCAATTAAATTCCCAGTTTGTTTTGTTTTCTTCATTATCCTCTATTTTCATGTACATTTTTCTTTCGTGTTCTCTAGCATATTATCCTCCTTCTTTCTCCAGTTCTTCTGTTCTTCCGTTTTAGCATTCCTTCATAGTCGGCCTTTGTCTCCGCCCCTGTTAGTGACGCATCACTTTTTCTATTCCCACCCTCAGACCAGCCTCAGTCTTGTCAGTCACGGACATCACTTCATCCTTCTTGCCTGTTATTACGTTTTGGCAACTTTTGTTGCAAACGTTTAGTTTTTATTTTGTACATTGTTTCATAATTGTTTTTAAGTATTTTGAAGCCTTTAAGTTTCATCTATATTAGTTATAGCTGTGTGGTTAGCTTTTCAGTTATTAAACCTCAAAGTCCTCAGTTCGATTCCCTATCCTGCAAGGAAAATATGTTTTATATTTGTATTTTAAGCTTCTATATTTTTGACAGAAAATGTATATAATTTATTCATCATGGGCTGAATCCAAGATTTTTCAGATTTTGTCTTATCGCAGAGGTCCCTTTTCAATGGACCTCTTTGCTTCGCGATTGAACCATCAACTGACTCCATTTTTCAGTTGGAGACCAGATCCTTTTGCTCTAGCGATGGATGCTTTCCTTCAGGTATGGCCAAAGAGGGGAGCTTATGCATTCCTTCCTTTTTCAATGATTCCACGGACAATATCGTTTGTCAGGAGGAATCATTTCAATTCTTCTGATAACTCCATGGTCAGCCCAATCTTGGTTTCCAGCATTTCTAGAGATGTCTTACCTTCCTCCTCTGCTTCTCCTCTCCAACAAGATCTTCTGTTGAACCCGACAGGACAACCACACAACTTAGTTCTTCAGGGATCCCTTCATCTGATTGTTTGGATGATTTCAGTGGTTTCTGGTCGTTCAAAGGTCTTTTGGAAGAGGCTAAATCACTACTCCGAGAGTCTTGGGCACCAGGGTACCAAGAAATTTTAAAGATATGCATGCTCAAATGGTCTGATTGGTGCAGTAGCAGAAATTTGGATCCTTTTTCAGCTCCTGTGAATTAAGTTATTCAACTATTGACTTCTTTATTTAAAGCAGGTCTGGCATATAGGGTCTATTATATTGCTCGATCTGCATCTCAGCTGGACACTACCTTTTAGCTAATATTCCTATTGGACAGGTATCATCTCTCAAATAGCTTTTAAAGCTATAAGAGTCAATAAACCTCCTGTTCCTAGACATTCCTATTTTTGGGATGTAGACTTATTAATTAATCTTTTTAATAATTGGCCTCTTAATAAAGGACCTTTCTCTCAAACAGTTAACTTGTAAATTAGCTACTTTATTATGTTTACTTTCTGTAAAAGAGTATCTGATGTTAGAGCAATAGATTACAATTCTAAGATGTTTACTCCTCAAGGGCGTAGTCTTTTCTATATCTAGGAGAACTAAATCTTTGTCGTTCTCTATTTTCTATCCTTACTTTTTTGATTGTCCTAAATTATGTGTGGTTTCTTGCCTGAAAGAGTAGAATCCAAAACTTTCAGATTCTCTTCTTCTTCTTCCTCTCAACTCCTTATTTCTTTCGTCTCTCCTCATCTCTCTGTATCTACTACCACGATAAGTAGGTGGGTTAAATGGATTATGTCTTTAGCTGGGTGGATGACACAATTGTCTGGCTCATTCAGTTAGAGGAGCTTCTGCTTCTAAAGCGTTTATCAAATCTGCTTCATTACAAGAAATTCTTAATGCAGCAGACTGGTCTCTGATTCTGTATTTTCGTCAGTTTTATTTAAACCAATCTCTTTCCATTCAAAAATAGTCTTTTATCATAATTATTTTGCTTTAAACTTGCAAAATAGGAGTCTCTGTCCTTGTAGTAAAATGACGATTTATCCTACAATTGTGGACGGTATAATCTAGATTTTATTAAAGAGACAGAGAAGAGTATTTTCTCTCCCTTATATTTTTATGTACTTTAAATTACATACATTTCTTCCCTCCCAGTTTATTATATACTATGTTATTATTATTTATATTTTATCTTTTCAGCCGATAACTCTTCAAACCCAGGATTTCAACAATAATCAAGCATTGGTATAAGAAGCCCGGAAGGAATGGAATTGAGAGCAGGGGCATGTGACCACACTACAGGCCAATAGCAGTGGGTTGCTAGGCAGAATTCTGAGGAGCAGGAGCGAGTATAAATATTGAGGGTTGTGAGGCCGGAAGCCAGCATCATTTCCTTGTGAAGCGGGAAAAGCTGACAGGCAGAATGGAGAGCGTGAGCCTTTGCTGGAACAGGTAAAAACCTTGGTAGCGGGAAAAAGGTGTTACCTGGGCTCCAGCAGAGGCTCTTTTCAGAGGACAGCTGTCCGGTGCAGGGTCGTCGACAGTCGAGCCAGCAGGAACATCAGGTCAGGAGTGGGTGCGGTCGCCGGTGAGGCGGACGAAGCCGCCGTGCGGCTTAGTCCGGTATGACAGGAGGGGAGCTTTGGGTCAAGGGAGGCCTGATACGGCCAGGGGGTGAGGTTAGCGGAAAGTCGGGAGGCAAGAGAAGGGCTATGGAGGAGCTGCGCACATCTCCAGTGTCAGCAGGGAGTAGGAGGGGAACACTGAGGCCTAGGTTGCGGGGGACGAGCGTAGGCAGCGTGAGGGGGGAGTAATGGTTACACATGAGGTTTTGAGTGCGGGGAGCAGGGAGGGTGAGGTGGCAGTCGCCAGGAGCGGTATAAGTAAACAGGGGGCTGAGAAGGGAAAGGGATGCTCGGGCATTTGAGGGAGCTAGTGTGGGATAGAAGGAGAAGGGGGAGGGGATGAGTGGGAATGTGAGAAGCGGTAGGGGTGTTGAGGGAACAGGTTAAACTTAAGGAGCAGTGAGAGGAGGGATAAGGTAACTGTAAGGTGCTGCGAGTGGCAGCGGAGGAATTGGAGGGAACATGAGGGAGAATAGTGGACGTTGTATGGGTAGGGGAAGAGGAGGTTTTGGGAAGGGGGCAAGCTAAGGCGAGAGGAAAAAAGGGAAAAGAGGTAGGTGGAGAAAGGGGAGCTGAGGCGAATAGGGACGGCAGGCATAGTGCAGGAGGGATATCACGTGGGATGTGGAGAGGCCGTTGAGGTTTTGGTACATGGATATAAGGGAAAGGGATAGGGTAGACAGGGGTAGGGGGGATGGGGAGAATAGGGGGTACAGAGACAGAGAGGGGCAGGGAGAACAGGAGTGGGGGTAAAAGGGACTGAGAAAAGGAATAATTTGGAAGTTAATGATTGTGATTTCAGAACCGGAGGAGTCGACGGCGTCCCGGTGAAAGGCCGGGTTGCCTGCGGTGCAGTCTTCATTACAGGAGCTGAGGAGACGTCCTGTGGATGAACGAATCTTACAGTGACATCGCTGGTGAAGAATTGCAATTGGGGACAGCAGACGGGAACCGGAGAGTTCGCACAGAGGTAGGAGAGATGCTACTTTAATGCCGCTGCTCAATTCTCTGTGCCTGGGGGGGGACACGTACTCAGAGTGAAGGACAAATTTGGGGGGAATGAGGGAAGAACGAGAGAGGGGCAGGGGAAGAGAGAAGGAAGACACTAGGAGGCAGAGACATCATGTTAATCATCTCCACAGAGAGCAGGTGGAGGTTCAGGTGGACAGAGCATAAGGGACAGGAGCAGGAGGCAGAGGGACACGGCGGAGGGAGAGATCTCGGACGCCAAGGATTAGACTACAGGGAGCGGAAAGGCATACTCCCCCCACATGGGGCAGGCGGGATAGAGATCGTGAACACACACGTAGGAGGGAAAGCTCTATGTCTTATAACATTGATGATAGGGGGAGAAGATCTGCAGGTGACAGGGCGGAAAGGAGAAGAGAGGATACAATAGTGGTGCAGGAGCCTGAGTCAAGGCCGCCAGGTGAGACGGCGGGGTTTCCCTGCAGGGGGGGAAGGAAAAAGAAAGAGTCGGGAGGAGTGGTATGAGAACGGTGATGAAAGGTCTGAAGAGCTGGTGGCTCAATTAGAAGACAAAAAGAAAGTTGGGGGTAATGTAGGAACAGTAGGCGGGAGCATGGTTACCGCAGTGAAGGAGGGTAGTGTACCGGTGGTTGAACCCCTTCGGGGAGATGGGGTAGAAAAAGGAGGGTCGGTCCGTTACCAAGCGTGAAGTGTTAATTGTGGCAGATCAAGCCTTGCGTAGGCCTTGCTTGTGCTCGATTGGACCACTTTGGGATCCATCTGAGTAAAGAGGTTAAAGAAAAGATATGGAAACGAGAGTATTCGTAGAGATCTTTTCATTGTTGCCAGTTGGGACCACTTTATTGAGTTAAAGGAAGATCCAAAAGGGGAACAGGGCAAAAAGGAAGAGGAGGGAGAGAAAGAAAAGTGGAGGAAATTACTAAAACTTTTTCAAACTGGACGAGTGGCTTTTGCATATTAGCCACGTGATCGGGGGAGAAATTCCCCGAGCATAGCTCGACTAAGTTTTGCTATTTTGATGAAATATCAGGGGCATATGGGGGTCTTGCCTGGTGGCGGTACGATGAACAGTTCCCGCAGAGGCTGGCGGTACGACCAGGATGCGGTGGGACGGACAGAGAGATGGGGTGTGGCTGGAGTTAATGACTCCTCTTGAGGGGGCAGGTCCTTTCGAGTGGAGGAACGGGGGCTAGTGGAAAGACCACATCGGTGGCAATTAAAAAAGGCCTCTGCTTCCAGTTTAATGAAGGGGTGTGTAGGTTCGGAGGGGCGTGCAAATACAAGCACGAGTGCTCAGGATGCGGAGGTGCGCACTCTGGGGCACAATGTTTCCGAAAAGGAAAGGGGATGGTAAAGGAGGTGAGGTGGCTGCTACGGGCTCGACCCCGGTGAGGGTAAGAGAGATGGCCCCGTGGCTAAGGCCAATACGGTAAGACAAAGGGTAGAGCGGGGGATGCGGAGCTGTTACTGACGGGCTTCAGTTCCGGATTTCGTATCCCGTTCGAGGGTTCAAAGGGTTCGGGAGTTCCTGGGAATTTAAAATCGGCTGAGCAATTCCCAGAGGTGGTTCAAGTTAAGTTGGAAAAGGAGGTGGCACTGGGGAGAATGGCGGGGCCCCTTCAAGGACCCTCCATTCCCGAATTTGAGGGTGTCCCCACTTGGGGTGGTCCCAAAGAAGACGGAGGGACAATTTAGAATGATTCACCACCTGTCTCATCCTAAGGCGCGTCTGTTAACGACGGGATTGACCCGTCTTGACGGCAGTACGTTATGCTTCATTTGATAAGGCGGTGAGTGTGGTCAGGAGAGCAGGGATTGAGCTTTGTTGGCAAAGGTGGATGTGGAGGCAGGCCTTTCGGCTTTTACCAGTCCCTCCGGTGTGTTCATCAATTTATTGGGTTGCCAATTTCAAGGGGAATTTTTCGTTGATCTGTGTTTACCCATGGGATGCTCCAGTATCCTGTGCGTACTTCGAAAAATTTAGTACATTTGTGGAATGGTGGTGAAGAAAAAGGCGGGCAGGTCAACGATGGTCCATTATTTGGATGATTACCTGTTTGTGGGGGAAGCTGGTTCTGGAGTTTGTGAAATGTTGTTGAAAACATTTGTTGAAGTGGCTGAGCAATTCGGGATTCCGATTGCACTAGGAAAGACGGAAGGGCCGGTGACTAAGTTGAGTTTTCTGGGGATCCAGATTGACTCAGTATTGATGGAGTGCTCGTTACCTTGGATAAGGTGGTAGATCTGAGAAAGGTCATAACTGAGATGCTTGGGAAGGGGAAAGTGTCGTTGCGAGAAGTGCAATCGCTACTGGGCAAGCTTAATTTTGCTTGTCGTGTGATCCCAGTTGGAAGGGTTTTTGGAAGGCGCCTGGCATTGGCTACGGTTGGGGTGAAGGAACCACACCACAGGATCCGGCTTTCAAAGGAGTTGAAGGAGGATCTTAGAGTGTGGTTGATTTTTCTGGAAGAGTTCAATGGGCGGTTGCTCATTCAGGAGGGGCCGGTATCGGATGAGATGTTGCACCTATACACAGATGCTTCAGGAGCACATGGCTTTGGGGGCATATTTTGATGGCAGATGGTGCGTGGATACATGGCCTGTGGAATGGGAAGGAACAAGGTTTAACCAAGAACTTGGTGTTTTCTAGAATTGTTTCCGTTGGTGGGTGGCTGTTATGGTTTGGAATGTGAGCTGAGGAATAGGAAGGTGACTTTCCAACTCTGACAATCTGGGAGTGGTATTTGCGATTAAATAAGTTGACAGCGAAGTCAAGGCCGGTGATTCGGCTTCTCCGAGTGTTTGTCCTGGAATGCTTGAGGGGGAATGTGTTTTTTAGGGCGGTGCATGTACCCGGGAAGCAAATGTGATTGCTGACTCTCTCTTTCCCGGTTGCAGTGGCAGAAGTTTCGGGAAGCAGCCCCGAGGCGAAGTTGGATGGGGGAAGAATGCCCAAGGGCTTTGTGGCAGATAGACTTCTTAAAGGATTGAAATTGGCGAGAGGGGCTTTAGCCCAGAGTACGTTAAGAAGCTTACGTGCCAGTATGGAAACGGTGGTTTTGGTAGGCTGCACAGGGATGGAATCAGGCTATCAAAAGAGGATGGGGTGTGGTACTTGGTTGATTGGGTGCCGAATGGAAAGAGGCGAAGATGTCAAAATCCATGGTGAATCGCAGTGTGGCGGCGTTAGCCTTTCTGTTTAAGCTGATGGGATGGGTTGATTTAACAAAGGAGTTTTGGGTAAAATTGGCGGTGAGAGGTGTTTGTAGAGGTGGAGCTAGGGGGGACAAAAGACGTCCACTTGTATTTAGTTTACTATTAAAGGTAGTTGGGGCTTTGGAGGTGGTGTGCAATTCTAAGTTTGAGTATTATTTGTTCCGGGTGGCTTTTTTTTAGCCTTTTTCGGGGCTTTTAGAGTGTTGGAATTGGTTGGGGCTAATAGAAAGGACAATGGCGGTATCGGGTTTGGTGATGTGGTGATATCAAGGGAGGAAGTGTCCATTTGGCTTAGAAAATCTAAGACAGATCAGGAGGGTATGGGCCGCTTAATCAAGTTATTTGCTATCGGGGGTGTTTGTTGCCCGGTAGGTTCTCTGGTGGATTATCTTAGGATCAGGCCTTGTGGTGAGGGCCCTCTTTTGAGGCACGAGGATGGAGGAGCATTGTCAAAATATCAGTTTGGAGCGGTACTTAAAAGGGCTTTGTCCGTGGCTGGGGTGGACCCTAAAGATTTTGGATGCCATTCGTTTAGAATAGGCGCGGCAACTGAGGCGCATGAATTGGGTTTGAGTGAGGAAGTTGTGAAAAAGGTGGAAGGTGGAAGTCGGGGTGTTTTAAGCGTTATGTTCGTCCTAACATGATAGTATAGTTTTGTTTTTCTTAACAGGTCCAGTTCAGTGTTGGATAGTTGGACATTCTTTCATTTACTGGGCGAGAAAAGCTGCAGCAACAAAGGAAGGGGGAATCCAGTTGGGCCTTCCTCGGGAACAGGTTGGGGTAAAGTGGTTTGGGGTAAGAGGTCTAAAATGGGAAGGGGTAGTGAGTACAGTGAGTAAGTTTGCCAGGCTGTACAAGCCTCCTGACATTTTGGTGTTACACGCTGGAGGAAATGACTTAGGGTTTATGGCTCAAAAAGATTTGATTGACCAGTTGAAGGGTGGCATGCGTAGGTTGAAGGTTTTGTTCCCGAAGGTGTTAATTGTGTGGTCAGAAATTGAGACAAGGTTGGAATGGCGCTCAGCTTGGGATGTCAGGAGGCTGGATTTATCCAGGAGAAAGGTTAACAGGACTCTATCAGGTTTTGTTGCTCAGTTGGGGGGTTTTGGCATTCGCCATGTTGAATTCGAAGGGGAATCAGGCAGATGCTTTTTTATTAAGGATGGGGTGCATCTCAATGAAGTGGGGTTGCACTTATTTAATTTTAACCTAAAAGAAGGGGTACAGAAGGCCTTAGCCCGGTTGGGCGGTGTCCGACGGTAGGTCGGTCTGTGGCGGGTGCTGGCCTTATCAGGCGAGTTTTATGTGGTAATGGTACCTCATCGGACGATGGGGAGAGTTTAAGAAAAGGGGGCGTGCCTGGCAACAGCCAGTGGAAGGCACGTGTGGTGGATGATGGACAGCACCCCAGAGTTTTTGTAACCACATTGGTTAGGTGGTTGTGTTATTTGTAAACACTTGTTTGTTTAATAAATGCGGGCTGCGGCCTTTTGTACCCAAAACTTTGTCATGTTTGGTTATTGATTCACAAGAAGAGTGCCGAATGTGTGTGTCAAAGAAGCCCCGGAAGGAATGAATTGAGAGCAGGGGCATGTGACCACACTACAGGCCAATAGCAGTGGGTTGCTAGGCAGAATTCTGAGGAGCAGGAGCGAGTATAAATATTGAGGGTTGTGAGGCGGAAGCCAGCATCATTTCCCTTGTGAAGCGGGAAAAGCTCCCTCCCTCCCTCCCTGTTTTAAGAATTTGGAAGTCGCAGCTAAAGGCGGGTGCTGGCCTTATCAGGCGAGTTTTATGTGGTAATGGTACCTCATCGGACGATGGGGAGAGTTTAAGAAAAGGGGGCGTGCCTGGCAACAGCCAGTGGAAGGCACGTGTGGTGGATGATGGACAGCACCCCAGAGTTTTTGTAACCACATTGGTTAGGTGGTTGTGTTATTTGTAAACACTTGTTTGTTTAATAAATGCGGGCTGCGGCCTTTTGTACCCAAAACTTTGTCATGTTTGGTTATTGATTCACAAGAAGAGTGCCGAATGTGTGTGTCACTTATACTCTGACACAGAATTCTTCTCTCTTGCAGAAAGACTTCGGATCTCTTCAATAAGTTTCTTATCATCTGTGGAATCAGCTTCTTTAAATAAAGTTTTCTGTTTTCATCACAGTTCTGTTTTGTATTTTTGCCTGTGTATCAGTATTTTGTTTCGTTTTTGTTCCTACTTTCTTTATGTTATTAGCAGCAAAGTTCAAAGAGGATTAGATGTTATGACTGGTACCTCTTATACCTTTGGATGTTATCTTATTGGCTGTTATCTAATTACATAACATGTTCTTGTGACCTCATTGGTTGAATTTTCTGTATTCCTTATTCAAATTTTTTCAATGCTTTTAAGTGCTGTCTGTTCAGTAAATGAAAAGTTATTGGAAAATACTTGTCTCTGTCTCTTTAATAAAATCTAGATTATACCGTCACAATTGTTAGGATAATCGTCATTTATCAACAGAATTTACCATTTAAGTCTATGGGGATTTTTAAGCTAAACAATTTGATAAGCTTTTCTAATGGATTGTAATTTATCTTAAAATTTATCAGAACATAATCTACTGCTTCTTTTAAATTCAGTAAGTGATATTGTGTTGTCTTTATATAATGTATTTGTTCATTATGCAATGCTACTGTATTAATGGTCCTTTTAAAGTGTGTAAAAATGTGTGAGCTCCACTTTCTGTGGATTTTGGAAAGGCTTGTGAGCAGAGTATAACAGGGGTCTCAGAGGTCTCAGTTGAAATCAAGCTCACATCTCTAGGTAGCCCATCTGGTCCTGCAATCAGTAGTAATGTCTATACACGGGGCCAGGATTCCATCTGCATCATGTACAGTATGTCTGCTCTGTGTGCCTCCCTGAAAAACAGGGCTTAGTAGTGGTGTCTATACACGGGGCCAGGGTTCCATCTGCATCATGTATGTCTGCTCTGTGTGCCTCCCTGAAAAACAGGGCTTAGTAGTGGTGTCTATACACGGGGCCAGGGTTCCATCTGCATCATGTATGTCTGCTCTGTGTGCCTCCCTGAAAAACAGGGCTTAGTAGTGGTGTCTATACACGGGGCCAGGGTTCCATCTGCATCATGTATGTCTGCTCTGTGTGCCTCCCTGAAAAACAGGGCTTAGTAGTGGTGTCTATACAAGGGGCCAGGGTTCCATCTGCATCATGTATGTCTGCTCTGTGTGCCTCCCTGAAAAACAGGGCTTAGTAGTGGTGTCTATACACGGGGCCAGGGTTCCATCTGCATCATGTATGTCCGCTCTGTGTGCCTCCCTGAAAAACAGGGCTTAGTAGTGGTGTCTGTACATGATGCCAGCGTTCCATTTGCATCATACATGTCCGCTCTGTGTACCTCCCTGAAAAACAGGCCTTAGTAGTGGTGTCTATACACGGGGCCAGGGTTCCATCTGCATCATGTATGTCTGCTCTGTGTGCCTCCCTGAAAAACAGGGCTTAGTAGTGGTGTCTGTACACGATGCCAGCGTTCCATTTGCATCATACATGTCCGCTCTGTGTACCTCCCTGAAAAACAGGACTTAGTAGTGGTGTCTATACACGGGGCCAGGGTTCCATCTGCATCATATATGTCCGCTCTGTGTGCCTCCCTGAAATACAGGGCTTAGTAGTGGTGTCTATACACGGGGCCAGGGTTCCATCTGCATCATGTACAGTATGTCCGCTCTGTGTGCCTCCCTGAAAAACAGGGCTTAGTAGTGGTGTCTATACACGGGGCCAGGGTTCCATCTGTATCATGTATGTCTACTCTGTGTGCCTCCCTGAAAAACAGAACTCACAGTTTAAAAGGACATTAAACACTAAATACATTTTATAAACATAATATTGAAGTGATCCCCCACCTCCCTCTAGTCATGGGTACCGCCTTATTGAATCTAACTTTTGTTGCATTCCATTGCCAATGTATTTAGAAATGTGCAGATACCGGGAGTAAAACCTAGGTTCCAATATGGCGGCATCCATAATTAGCAGGAGGTGCATACAAAAGGTTTAGTGTTTAATGTCCTTTTAAGGAGTAAGTAATGATTTGCCTTTACAATATGGTGGCAGGGGTTCTTTTTATTTATTTATTTTTAAGTTTTTATTGAGGTTCAGTTGATGGCACAATAACAACAATGAATTTCAGTACAGTTTACATGGAAGAAAACAAACCAAGATGTGTTTCCAATGTGCAACAGATAATAATTGGACAAGTTTTGTACGACATAAATATGTAACAGAAATTAGAGCTAAATGATTATCTTCTTATTTGCCAAATGAACTGTATGTCTTCTGACTGAAATATGAGGCCACTTTTGGACCTCCTAATGTGACTAGAAGCACAGAGCTATAGAAGACTATTTTAAGCATTACGGGACCGCTCATGGATCCCAGTAGGGAACCTCAGATTTTTAGTTATTTTTTATCAAGACATGGAAGCCCCCTGTAAAATGCTAAGCCACTTTTGGGCTTCAAATCTATTAACCTAATATATACAGGGCTATAA
Organism: Bombina bombina; assembly: GCF_027579735.1. Classification (NCBI taxonomy): domain Eukaryota; kingdom Metazoa; phylum Chordata; class Amphibia; order Anura; family Bombinatoridae; genus Bombina; species Bombina bombina. The sequence continues at coordinate 69,706,061 of NC_069505.1, forward strand.
TAAAGGGCTGAATGTGGACTCTCAGCCAATTACTAAATATATAGCTTCAAAGGAACAACTTCAGGGATTGAGAAAAGGTAAAATATTTGAGTGAGTTTAGAATTTTTGGTGCCAGCTAGATAAAATAATGGTGTTAACATATGCTATGGTATAAGTTTTCTATGCTGACCAGCTTAGAGTAAGGGACAATCTCAGGACATTTTATAGAGCAATCTGGCATGGGCAAAAGTAAGCTGTGCCTGATTACATGACTTGGGAATCTGTTATAACAAAAGCAGTATAACTAAAACTACTTACTAATATGTGCAGCCTTAGCTTAGACTAAATAATATACCGTACCCTCTACCAAATGTACAGGCTGGCTATGTAATTATGCGCATGGTGCACAGCCTTGGCCGCAAGCTGCACAACACCGCACAGTAAGTTTATAATAACAGAAGAGCCGCTTTGAGTTCTGTGAGAGAGTCACAATATCAGTAAATATGTACTATGAGGATAGATATACCCATGTATGTTAAAGTACAATTTTGGAAAGAGGATACACCTTATATGCATCTAGAATTAAGACAACCACAATGTCAAAGAGCCACTGAGAAATTCAGACTGTGGCACACATTTTAAACACTTAAGATTATAGCATAAGAACTTGCAAATAAAACTGTAACTGCATATAAAATATTCAACTAGGAACTATTTAAACATAGCAAGGGACCGTTCTAACCAACTCCAGTGCTAATCTTCATGATACAGTCTCTCTTGCCAGTTGGTCGCCAAATCATCCAAAGTCTACGCCTTAAACAGGTAGTAGTAAAAAGATATTGTCCCTGTTCCTGAATAGTGACCCAGTTGAACAACCATACATCTGTGTAACAAAGGGTTTGCAAAACTTGTGACGTCATTAAGGGTCTTCGTGTTAGTGCCCATGTACCTCCATGACCTCGGGGTAAATGCTCCAAAAGGGCTCTCGTGTTTGTATGTTCCTCAAGAGGTATAAAAGCTGATTAAGTCACTGCTGTATCTCCCTTACTGTGCCCTGCATCGGCTGTATAGTCGGCAATACTCCGTGCGGTTTTAACATCCACATTAGCCTCATCACCCATCCCAGGCCCTGCAATAGTGTGCACTTTATCCATTTTAACCAAGGTAGGTCTAAAACGCTGGGGCCCCAGAGCGCTATCTACCAAGTGCGTCACCGAAACAGGTCTGACTGAAATATCTTGCCGGGATGCCATGAAACCTATAATAATCATCCGGTCAGCACACTGGATAAGAAATTATGAATTGCGCTAGCACTCTCTTGGTACTTATATTCAGCACTATGTGCCACTAAACTACAAGGCCCAAAGGAGCCTCGCCGGGGGTAAATGAAAGGCCTCAACCTTAAAGTGCACTCCGGGTGCTTAGAGTCACGTCCATCTTAGTATTCTTAGGCTTGTCTAATGCAGGAACTTTAATACTTAAATAATCAGGCTGTGTGACAGATAGACAAGCCGTCTGGGGTATTATATATAGCAAATATGATGAAAAGACAGGAGCAGAGTGTTATTATGCGACCTGTCATGGCCGCCTCCCCTGGTGGCAGGGTTTTCAAGTTTGCCACCATAGTGTTGCTGTACCTAAAAAAAAAACTGTCACCATGTTTATACTCATATTCTGCTTATTGCAAACAGAGATATAGGGACCTGTTGAAACAGGGGGATCCCTCTAGACTCTAGATGCAGGGGTGGGCAATTTCCGGCCCTCCAGATGTTATGGATTACATCTCCCATGATGCTTTGCCTGCATTATGGCTGAGAGAGCATTATGGGAGATGTAGTCCATAACATTTGGATAGCCGATAGTTGCCCACCCCTACTCTAGAGACTTTGTGCTAGGGCCCAGTCAGTTCTAGTTAAACCCCTTCTTGTAAGAACAGTGACACTGGAGAGGCTTAAGAGATAAATCGGTGAATATTGCCCTGTCAAAAAATGTGTAAATATTTTTAGTCACAATATACAAAAGTGTTTCAGTTGAATCCAATATGATTTTGCTGTTGTGGAAATGTAGGACAAATCTGTAAATTAGAAAACCTGAAAATGAATAATTAACTGTACACAGCAAAATATTTTCCAGGTGGGTCATGCTGATAATAATGTCAAATGGCTTAAACTGGAGAACTATTGGAACCCCTTAAATCCAGCCATACTTTAATATGAATAGTTATGATAATTTTACTTTGCATAGTCAGCAAGAACATATTATAGTTTTTTTTTAAACTGAGCAGATGAAGGTGGGAACCTGTTAATGTCAGATAAATCAGACTGTATGGCAGAAGTATACTGGCTTCCAGGAGATAAAGATACACACGGGCTGTTAAAAGTGTCCACATAGATACATTAAAAAAAAAAAAAAAAGGAACTGGTTGGTAATATTGGAAGTAACTAAAATCATGGGCAGTTTAAGTAGTAAGAAAGTGTTTACCACTTGCAAAAGAGTTTATGTGATTGTTAATATCATTGTATCCCTGGGCTCATTATTGTGTGTGAACGTGTAATTGTGTGTCAGTGTGTGTATCATTTTATATCATTGCTTATTTAATTGATTTTTGTGTCAGTGTGGGTATAATTGTTGTCTGTGTGTATTATTGTATATCATTATTTGTATAATTATTTATTTGTGTGTATCATAGGGCATCATTCTTTTTGTGTTCATATGTGTTCTATAATGTGTGTCAGTGTGAGTATATTACTATATATTATTGTATATGTCACAATGTGAATCGCTGTGTGTCACTGTTTGTGTCATTAATTTGCACATGATTTGTTGTCACTGTTTGTGCTAGTATATGAGGTAAGCTACTGTGGTGGTTCTGATGAGTGGTAAATAGGAGCTTTGTAAGCACAGTTTTTTCTTTGTAATCAAAATGTTAAAAGCACCATTAAAGGACATTTAACACTTTGAGATGGTAGTATAAAATGTTAAATTATATATATGTCTGCAATATATTTTCAATATTTATTTTGTCCCCTTTTTCTGTAATTCCATTCTGAAATTGTGAGCTTTTCAGTTCCTGATAGAAATGGAAGTGTAGAACTCTGTTATATTCCACACAGCTATTGGCTGCACACTCTAGCGACCTATTTATAACTGTCCCTAATTGGCCACAGCAGAAAAGGTAACCTAAGTTACAACATGGCAGTTCCCATTTTTTTTATGGACAATAAAACTTTACACTTATTTTGTCAATATTTAAACAGCTAATGATATTTTAAAAAATACATCTACATGTTATTCTCAGATTAATCTTTTCTTTGAATGCATCATTCTTTCTGGCATTTATTTATTAATGTCCCTTTAAAGGGACATTCCATTCAAAATTTAAATGCACGTAAATTAATTACATTTTTTAATAGAAAAATATTTGCAATATACAGGGAGTGCAGAATTATTAGGCAAGTTGTATTTTTGAGGATTAATTTTATTATTGAACAACAACCATGTTCTCAATGAACCCAACAAACTCATTAATATCAAAGCTGAATATTTTTGGAAGTAGTTTTTAGTTTGTTTTTAGTTTTAGCTATTTTAGGGGGATATCTGTGTGTGCAGGTTACTATTACTGTGCATAAATATTAGCCAACTTAACAAAAAACAAATATATACCCATTTCAATTATTTATTTTTACCAGTGAAACCAATATAACATCTCAACATTCACAAATATACATTTCTGACATTCAAAAACAAAACAAAAACAAATCAGTGACCAATATAGCCACCTTTCTTTGCAAGGACACTCAAAAGCCTGCCATCCATGGATTTTGTCAGTGTTTTGATCTCTTCACAATCAACATTGCGTGCAGCAGCAACCACAGCCTCCCAGACACTGTTCAGAGAGGTGTACTGTTTTCCCTCCTTGTAAATCTCACATTTGATGATGGACCACAGGTTCTCAATGGGGTTCAGATCAGGTGAACAAGGAGGCCATGTCATTAGATTTTCTTCTTTTATACCCTTTCTTGCCAGCCACGCTGTGGAGTACTTGGACGCGTGTGATGGAGCATTATCCTGCATGAAAATCATGTTTTTCTTGAAGCATGCAGACTTCTTCCTGTACCACTGCTTGAAGAAGGTGTCTTCCAGAAACTGGCAGTAGGACTGGGAGTTTAGCTTGACTCCATCCTCAACCCAAAAAGGCCCCACAAGCTCATCTTTGATGATACCAGCCCAAACCAGTACTCCACCTCCACCTTGCTGGCGTCTGAGTCGGACTGGAGCTCTCTGCCCTTTACCAATCCAGCCACGGGCCCATCCATCTGGCCCATCAAGACTCACTCTCATTTCATCAGTCCATAAAACCTTAGAAAAATCAGTCTTGAGATATTTCTTGGTTCAGATCAGGTGAACAAGGAGGCCATTTCATTAGATTTTCTTCTTTTATACCCTTTCTTGCCAGCCACGCTGTGGAGTACTTGGACGCGTGTGATGGAGCATTGTCCTGCATGAAAATCATGTTTTTCTTGAAGCTTGCAGACTTCTTCCTGTACCACTGCTTGAAGAAGGTGTCTTCCAGAAACTGGCAGTAGGACTGGGAGTTTAGCTTGACTCCATCCTCAACCCAAAAAGGCCCCACAAGCTCATCTTTGATGATACCAGCCCAAACCAGTACTCCACCTCCACCTTGCTGGCGTCTGAGTCGGACTGGAGCTCTCTGCCCTTTACCAATCCAGCCACGGGCCCATCCATCTGGCCCATCAAGACTCACTCTCATTTCATCAGTCCATAAAACCTTAGAAAAATCAGTCTTGAGATATTTCTTGGCCCAGTCTTGACGTTTCAGCTTGTGTGTCTTGTTCAGTGGTGGTCGTCTTTCAGCCTTTCTTACCTTGGCCATGTCCCTGAGTATTGCACACCTTGTGCTTTTGGGCACTCCAGTGATGTTGCAGCTCTGAAATATGGCCAAACTGGTGGCAAGTGGCATCTTGGCAGCTGCACGCTTGACTTTTCTCAGTTCATGGGCAATTATTTTGCGCCTTGGTTTTTCCACACGCTTCTTGCGACCCTGTTGACTATTTTGAATGAAACGCTTGATTATTCGATGATCACGCTTCAGAAGTTTTGCAATTTTAAGAGTGCTGCATCCCTCTGCAAGATATCTCACTATTTTTTACTTTTCTGAGCCTGTCAAGTCCTTCTTTTGACCCATTTTGCAAAAGGAATGGAAGTTGCCTAATAATTATGCACACCTGATATAGGGTGTTGATGTCATTAGACCACACCCCTTCTCATTACAGAGATGCACATCACCTAATATGCTTAATTGGTAGTAGGCTTTCGAGCTTATACAGCTTGGAGTAAGACAACATGCATAAAGAGGATGATGTGGTCAAAATACTCATTTGCCTAATAATTCTGCACTCCCTGTACATGTATTAACAAAAATGCTTCTAGTAAAAGTTATCACTGCTTAAATGATTAATATTTTTCTGTGCATGTGAAGCATAGCTAGATATTCTCAGTGCACCAACATTTTAAATACTGCAGCTTTTCAGAGCGCCAGTGGGGGTATCATGTCAGCAATTTACAAATCAAGTAATTACCAGATGGTACAAGCACCTAAGGCTCTCTGAGCAAGTAGTGTGTTTAAAATGCTGGTGCACGGTGCATACTTAAATACACTTTTGAAACTGCTATAACTTTTATTAGAAGCATTTTTGTTAATACCTTTATACTGAAAAATGCTTCTATTCAAAAATTAAATGCATCCATGTAGATTTCAATTTTGGCTGGAATGTCCCTTTAAATATTATAGAATTGCATAACCAACAAAGGTATAATAAAAAAAGACAATGCAATAGCGCATAACTCCACCCCCTGTATTATCTGACAGCCATAATCCAATCACAGACTCAACTACATATACACTGTGAACTCGTGCACATGCTCAGTAGTAGCTGGTGACTCAGTGCATATATTAAAATCCTCTGAACATTTTGATAATGGAAGAAAATAAGAAAGTGTTTTTAATTTACATGATCTATCTGAATCGTATAACTTTAAAGGGTCAGTAGATTCGCACACACTAAAATCGTGGGCAATGTTCGTCTTTGCCAGTACATTTGAACTGCATTATTTAATTTTAATAAACAATATTTTTTCCATGTTTTATTTGATCTTACATTTTCGAGTGTAACCATTATTGGTCGTTCGTTCTCCAACTCTTCGATGTCATCTCTAATATGGGTGGTCTAGATCTATTCTGTTCTTCCCACATGCAAATTTTGTAACGCCTACATTTCCTCCCACTAAAACTCGCTGACGCTTATGTCTCTACAGAGAGGCTTTGTATGTAATTACAATTGCGCATGCGTCAATGTCGTAGCTATGCGCAATGGGAAAAAAAGAATATACATGCTCTGTTATAGCCGATGTTCTAAGCATTGATCGCTTCACGTGAACAGCGGAAGTTGCGCATGCACATACCTTAGTAAATAATAAACTCTGAATTAATGATGTCATCGGGTGTGCATTCACATTTCTTGTCCATAGCGCAACATATCATTTTACTATAGGTGGATGGCAAATTATTGAAAATAGTGAAAAAAATGCGGCGGATCGGTAGGCGGACTGTAAATATACAAGGGGGGGTAAAAATTTTTTTATTTAAAATGTGATGAATGAAACTTATGTTTAATACATCATGCAAATGTAAATTCGAGGTTTAAATTTCTGAGTATACTGTCCCTTTAATTTTGGCTTTGCTATCACTGTCCTTTTTAATTAACAAAAATAAATAAAAAGAAACAGCCAGTGTATTTTAGTTTATAATAGGCTTACATTTTGAATGGGATTGTCCCATTTTTCACGCACTGTCTAGGGATGGGCGAATGTGTTTATATTCGAATTCGAATGTTAGAACGAATGTTATTGTAGAAATTCGATTTACATAATAGAATGTTGATAAGAACAAATATTCTTAAAAATTCGATTTTCGAATGTTATTTACAGTTTTCGAAAGTCACATTCGAATTCGAATGTCACTTTCTAATTCGAATATTACATTTTCAAAACACAATTGTAGACTAGAAACACTATTTCGAATTCGAATTTCATATTCAAATCTGAATATTACATTTATAAAACACAGTATTAGACTAGAAATACTATTTCGAATTCAAATGTCACTTTTGAATCGAATATCACATTCGAATTGAATATCACATTTGAATCGAATATCACATTTATTAAACACAGTTGTAAACTAGAAATACTATTTCGAATTTGAATGTCACATTCAAATTCGAATATTACATTTATTAAACACAGTTGTAGACTAGAAATACTATTTCAAATTTGAATGTCACGTTCAAATTCAAATATTACATTTCGAAATTGAATGAATACCTAGCTAAACATTCGATTATTCTAACAAATATTTTCAAATTGTGTTTTAAATTTCGATGTTTTAGAAACATTCACCCATCCCTAGCACTGTCCCTTTTTGTCCCTAGAAATTTTTTATGGGATTTCGCATTTTTTTTAATCATGACTTGTTTACTTAATTTTTTATTATTTATGCAGAACGCTCGCACTGTTATTATTTTTTTGCCCATTGCAGCACTATAACTTGCAATATCTGCAGCTGTTAGCAGCTCTGCAACCGGGGAACTACAGCTCACTGCATTCTGCAGTGGTGGACATGTGTAAATGGAGGGTGGGAGAAGTATGTGTGTCTTTTTGGTGGTGTCTGATTGAGAGTGGGGGCAGGTGGCTTGTGAGCAAAGAGAGAGTTGAGCAGCAGAGAGAGAGTTGAGCAGCAGAGAGTGAGTTGAGCAGCAGAGAGTGAGTTGAGCAGCAGAGAGAGAGTTGAGCAGCAGAGAGTGAGTTGAGCAGCAGAGAGTGAGTTGAGCAGCAGAGAGTGAGTTGAGCAGCAGAGAGAGAGTTGAGCAGCAGAGAGTGAGTTGAGCAGCAGAGAGTGAGTTGAACAGCAGAGAGTGAGTTGAGCAGCAGAGAGTGAGTTGAGCAGCAGAGAGAGAGTTGAGCAGCAGAGAGAGAGTTGAGCAGCAGAGAGTGAGTTGAGCAGCAGAGAGTGAGTTGAGCAGCAGAGAGAGAGTTGAGCAGCAGAGAGTGAGTTGAGCAGCAGAGAGTGAGTTGAGCAGCAGAGAGAGAGTTGAGCAGCAGAGAGAGAGTTGAGCAGCAGAGAGTGTGTTGAGCTGCAGAGAGTGAGTTGAGCTGCAGAGAGTGAGTTGAGCAGCAGAGAGTGAGTTGAGCAGCAGAGAGTGAGTTGAGCAGCAGAGAGTGAGTTGATCTGCAGAGAGAGAGAGAGTTGATCTGCAGAGAGAGAGTTGATGTGAAGAGAGAGAGTTGATCTGCAGAGAGAGAGTTGATTTGCAGAGAGATACAGAGAGAGTTAAACTGCAGAGAGAGAGTTGATTTGCAGAGAGAGAGAGTTGATTTGCAGAGAGAGAGAGAGTTGATCTGCAGAGAGAGAGAGAGAGAGAGTTGATCTGCAGAGAGAGAGAGAGAGTTGATCTGCAGAGAGAGAGAGAGAGAGTTGATCTGCAGAGAGAGAGTTGATTTGCAGAGAGATAAAGAGAGAGTTAAACTGCAGAGAGAGAGTTGATTTGCAGAGAGAGAGAGTTGATTTGCAGAGAGAGAGAGAGTTGATCTGCAGAGAGAGAGAGAGAGAGTTGATCTGCAGAGAGAGAGAGTTGATCTGCAGAGAGAGAGAGAGAGTTGATCTGCAGAGAGAGAGAGAGTTGATCTGCAGAGAGAGAGAGAGAGTTGATCTGCAGAGAGAGAGAGTTGATCTGCAGAGAGAGAGAGTTGATCTGCAGAGAGAGAGAGAGTTGATCTGCAGAGAGAGAGAGAGAGTTGATCTGCAGAGAGAGAGAGAGTTGATCTGCAGAGAGAGAGAGTTGATCTGCAGAGAGAGAGAGAGTTGATCTGCAGAGAGAGAGAGATTTGATCTGCAGAGAGAGAGAGAGTTGATCTGCAGAGAGAGAGAGAGAGAGTTGATCTGCAGAGAGAGAGAGTTGATCTGCAGAGAGAGAGTTGATCTGCAGAGTGATAGCAGTTGAACATCAGAGAGAGATTTGAAAAGCAAAGGGCTGTACAGTAAAGAGTGAGTTAAACAACAGAGAGAAGATTACTCTGTAAGTTCATGATTTGTGAAGTGATATCTAGACATGTGCATTTGTTTTATTATGAATGCACATCAGTAAATGAAACATGGATATTCGTCTTGTTTTAAAAAGGTGAATATCCAAACGAATATTAAGAAAATTAAGAAATAATAATGTTGAAAAGACAGTGGAGGCCCTGGGAGCTGCCGCGCTAAGCCTCCTGTTAGTGCGGCTGGGGCTCTGTGAAGAAGAGGAGCAGGTTAGCTCTGCTCTCCAGCATACTTACGTATTTCAATCACTACAGGTGAACTTTTTCACCTGTAGCAGTGGAACATGTTCGTTTAACGAAAACAAATGTAAATGTTCCACGAATGGTCAATAGTAATTCAATTTAAAATTAGATGAATGCTGAACAGTATGGCACAGAATATTCGAAATACTAAGTATTTTGAATATTCAAAACAAAAGATTCATCTGAATCGAAAATTTTGCCTGTGCACATGTCTAGTGATATCTATTGTAAATATATTTACATTACCAAATGTGTTAGGGTCTGTGAGAGGTAGAATAAACACCTTTCAAAATTTAAAATGAAAAAGGGTCATAAGTAGATGTAGTCTTCTGCCTAACCAACTTAGAATATAACCGACTGCAAAAGTTAATCTCAGAGGATAATTTTTAGGTTGAAGGATACAGGCGGAGGACATCCTATTCTACTACTAATCACAACCTTATTGGAGGCTGTGGTCTCTACAGGAAGGCTTATCTAGCTTTATGTTGTAAATCTTATAGAGCAACTTGAGCTGGTTTACTATTCAGATAATGCTAGAGAGACAGTAAGTCTGTTTTGCTCATGCTCAGTAGTGGCAGAATGCAACTTAAATTAAAAACATGTCTACTCCCCTTTAGCTGCCTGAGGACAGGAGCTACATTGCGAAATTCTAAGTGCTCATTGTGCTAGAATATAAGTAAATTGTTTGCTGTCTTTTACACAATCATTTTCTTTTTATATTTACTTTAACTTAACATATTTGTTTTTTCAAAGTGTTTTATTTAGATAAGTCAAACAATATACTGAAATGCAAACAAAATGTGACAGATGTTGAAATATTAGGGACATTTATACATATCTTGTCCATTTTCCTTTTAAAAAGTCCTTGTTCTTGACTTGGATGTGAAAAAAGAAGTTCCCATTGTCAGTTAACAAAAAGAAAACACAAAAACGAAAAGAAATAAAAAATGACACAGAAAACAATAGGGTAATTCCAATACCATTGAAGGAATTCATTATAGATTATACATGTATTCTTAAGTAATTGAATGCTTATGCATATGGATCGTGTTGTACCTTACATTTTAGATCAGTATAGTCAGGTATCAATAAATACGTTTTTCGTAAAGACATTGTCCTCATTGCGAACATGTTTTTTCTAGCAGGTTAAGCGATGTGTGGGGAGGGAGGGGAAAGGTAACTCAGGGTTAAGGCAAATGATCTTTCTCAGGTCCCTCTCAGACTCTCTGAGGTGAATTTTTTCCATAATTCTAACATTTCCTCATGGACCTCAGTTGTATCGGATTTTAAATAATGATATCTCTCCATCTGTAGGAGCAGGTCTACTTGTGCCTACCACTCCCCCACTGTGGGGATTCTTGTGTTTTTCCGATATCTGAGGATTAAGACTTTGACGCTGTTGAGCATTAAGATCAACAGGGCCTTTTTTGCCTTGTCTTTTAACTTGGGAAGGCCTTTGAATAAAAGTATTTCTGGTCTATTAGGGATGAGTGCCTAAATTACAGAGCTCATTCTGGCTGTTACCTCCACCATCAGTTTTTGTATTCCCGGGAACTCCCACCATATGTGTAGTATAGTGCCTCTCTCCCCACAGCCCCTCCAGCATTTGCCTGCCATATTTGGGTAAATTTTTTGTAGTCTGTGTGGTGTTAAATACCAACTGGTCAAAAATTTTAGGTTAGTTTCCAGGATCCTAGAGGATATGGAAGAGGCCTTATTTATTTTAAAGATACTCGTCCAATCTTGTGGTGATATGTCTGAGCCAAGTTCCCTACTCCAGGTGACAGTGTATCTCGGCAGGGAGTCTGTGTCTGCTGTTAACAAAATTTTGTAAATTAATTATATGGAATGTGGGGGTGGGTGTTGCATCATGCACAATTTTTCAAAAGTGGTTGGTTGTCTGATCAGCTGTTATTTGTCTGGGTGGGTTTCAAAAAAGTGTCTTAACTGTGTACATATGTAAACCAGTTAGGTAAAAGACCTGGTTCCACGTTTGTGATTTCCTCGTATGTTTTTACCTTATTGCCGTGTACTAAATGATGGAATGAGGTTTTCCCAGTGTATGTTGAGCTGCTAGTGTTCGCATTAAGTTGAGGTATTGGGATTGCCGGATTTTGCCCAATAGGGTCAGTGGTGATGTCTTAGTGTAGATTTTACTAGATGTGTTGGTCACTGAGTCCCAAACCGCCAAAAATTCCCTCAATATAGGGTATTCAGCAATTTGTGAAGGCCTATGCTTTGTGGAAGTCCATGCCAATGTGCTCAGGTTAACTCTATTAAGTATGCCACTATCAATCTGAATCCATTGTTTGTTTAGGCAGTTTGTGCTCCAGTCCAGGAGTCTTTGGAGGAGGATTGCAAGTCTGTATGTGGAAATGTCAGGTACCCCCAAGCCTCCCTGTTCTTTTGAGAGGGATGGGTTTTTTTTGTACGTGCAGTCTAATGTCCCTCCAGATATATTTAAGTGATTTTGTAAGTTATGAATGTAGTTGTGGGGTAGAGGGATCGGTATTGTCTGGAAGATGTTCAGAATTCTAGGGAGAATATTCATTTTGACTACCCCCACTCTATCTAGCCAGGATATATTTTTATTTTTCCAGTTTGATAAGTCCCTGATGATTGACTGAGTCAATGCATTGTAATTAGACTCCAATAAAAGGTCCAAATATGGGGTAATATATATTCCCAGGTATTTAATTTTTGTACTTTGAACTTGAAGGGGGCAGCCTGATGTCGCTTGCTTGAAAGTGTTATGTTGCATTTATAGATTCAGTATCTCAGATATCTTTTTTTTAAGATGGAAATTTGATAACCTGCCATACTCTGCTATGACCCCCAGTGTTCTAGGGAGGGAAGTGTGTAAATTTGCAAGTGACAGCAGGACGTCGTCCGCGTACATGGCTAGCTTGTATTCATTGTCTCCTAATTTTATCCCTGTTATTAATTTGTCTTTTCTGATTTTATGGGCTAGAGTCTCTATGGATAAAACAAACAAGATGGGCGAAAGAGGGCACCCTTGTCTTGTACCGTTATGCTGAATTTGTCTGATAACAACCCGTTGACCCTGACCTTTGCTGATGGAGCATTGTATAATGTGAAAATTAGTTTAATAAACCTGTTGCTAAAATTCATATGTGACAGTGTGGTACGTAAAAAGGGCCAACTCACTCTGTCGAAGGCTTTTTCAGCATCCGTAGAGATGAGTGCAGCTGGTGTTTGCGTAACATGTACATGGATCTTTAGTTGGAGAATTTTGAGGGTGTTGTCCCATGCCTCCCTTCCCAGGATGAACCCCATTTGGTCCAAATGTATGAGAGATGATAAAAATGTATTAATTATGCTGGCCAAAACCTTCGCAAGGATTTTAATGTCTGTATTTAATAGAGATATGGGCCGAAAGTTTCTGGTCGATTTTGGTTCTTTTCCCGGTTTTGGGAGCACGGAAATGTGGGCTTCTAGCATACTGGGGGGGGGAAGCCTCCCGCTTTGAATAATGTGTTAAACATTAGAGAAAGGTGTGGTATGAATTGGGGCTTAAAGACTATATAGTATTTTATGCTAAAGCCATCACGGCCTGGGCTTTTGCCACTCGGCATAACATATATTTGTTTTTACTATAGGAGTACTGTTTGATATCCCTTTAAAGGGACAAGAACCCCACATTTTTCTTTCATTCTTCAGATAGAGAATACAATTTAAAAATAAATCTTCCAATTTACTTGTGTTCTAAAATTTGCATTGTATGGGGGCGTGTCTGGCAGCAACCCAACATGGCCGCAATGCCAGAGGCTTAGTGTGAACTCCTAGATATCTGCCAATTATCTATGGTTAACTGTAGCATCCATACCTGTGAAAACAAGAAATTAGTAACTTATTACATGCTTCTCTAAAAGCTACCTAACTTACTGTGAGAGTGATCCCTGAGCACTGATCCGGACCGCTGGGACCTGCTGCGGCAGCTGACTGATAGGATCTCAGCACCCCCCAGTAACCTGGGTAAGGCAGTTGCATTTGAACTGCACTAAACTATAATCTTAATGCTGTAATACCTAAAGGCTGCAACATCTGAGGCTAAGTATTTGGAGGAAACAACAATGGAGGCAGTGGATAAATGGGAGACAAAAGTGTCCGAGTTTATCACCAGACAATTTAAGGCATTGGAGCACAGCATATCATCAATCATACTGCGCCACGAGATTGCAGCTGCATCACCCTGAGGGTAGCATGAACAAGAGTATAGAACAGACAATGACTCTGTGATGGCACATGAGGAGAAGATTGACGTACATTCCCAACTGAGAGTAAGAGACCAAGGGTTAACTGAAATTCCAAGCGATTTTGACACTGATGATATCTCCACAGTGGATCCAAAAAGTGATTCTCATAGTTCCCAAAATCTTACCAGCACCGACCCAGAAACAGTGGCCAGCAGATACACTTGCCCACAGGGAGACTGTGCCGTACCTAGTATTAGACATGAAAACTCGAGTAGCTATGATGCTCCTACAGTGTCCTTCATGCTGGATCACCTGAACAGCTGCTCGAAAGAAGTATGGAACGAACCTATATCTTTGCAGTGACTTCTGTGCAAAAATCTGCAAACTATTCTATAGAAGTTCGGTGGCATATTTGTTTGGCCTTTTTAATGTGTGAACTCTCACAGCTCTGGTACAGTGAGACTGGGCCTGCCAGCTATGGAATGGAAATGGAAGTGGGATAATTGTGAGAAATTCAGAGTGGCCCAGGCTGTTCTCTCTCAAGGATCCTCAGTGCACAGCATTGAGTATCTGAGGGCTCCATTATGGTTAACTCATAAGCTTTAATTTGATGCTCTTAATGTGTACTGTTATGTATGTGTATAGGTGTGTTCAAGTATAAAAGCAGTTGTCTCTGCAGTTGAGATTTTCAAACACTACTTATCTATGTATGTGCATTGTTAATCTTTGTTTACTTTAATTTGTCACTGAAAATTCTTTAATTTGCTGGTTATTGTTGGTGGAGTTTAGAAACAACTAGATTTAAACCTTCACGTACTAACATTTTAATAAGTATATTTGCATACTAGACAGTCAGATCCTTAAATGAATCATATTCTAGATAGCAGATCTGTTTAATGCAGCATGCTTTCTACATTTTGCAATATCATTTTTATGGTTAGCCATTCAGGGTCAAGTGTCATGCCATGTTGTACACGACCGGGGCAACGTTGCTAAGTTTTTTATATTTATTACCATATATAACTAGGGTGACCACATTGTCGCTTTCAAAAGGGACACATATGAAAAATACATATGTCAGGGCTGTTTTCAATGCTGTTTAAAGACATGTTTTGTATAAGAACCCTGACATATGTATTTGTCATCTGTCCCTTTTTAAAGCGGCAAAATGGTCATGTGTGTGTGTGTGTATGTATCTATCTATATATATATATATATATATATATATATATCTATATATATCTATCTATCTATATATATATATATATATATATATATATATATATATATATATATATATATACCATAAGCCAAGCTCAGTCTATATGCTGAACTGCACTAGTAGTTTCTAGTTCAACTATTGGCCATTAAGTGTTAGCTGTATTAGAATATATATTTTGTTTATAATTATATGCTATACATATTGCAGCCTTATCGTCACTAAGTTTTCTACAATTGTTGTATTGTCAATATGCAGGAATTACTTTTCCGTGTGCTTCTTCATTTGTACCTAATATTAGGTCCAAGAGTGATTTATTGAGTCATGGGAGGAACAACAACCTGCTGACATTTATATTATACCTCCTGGTTCTATGATACAGCTTAACACTGTTTGAGACCCAAAAGATATTGGGGCATATCTATCAAGCTCCGTGTTTCTGGCGAGCCTTCTGTGCGCCTGCTCTGAGGAGGCAGACAGACATCACCGCAATTCAACCCGATCGAATACGATCAGGTTGATTGACACCCTCTGCTAGCGGCTGATTTGCCGCAAATCTGCAGGGGGCGGCATTGCACCGGCAGTTCACAAGAGCTGCTTGTGCAATGCTGAATGTGGAGAGCGTATTGCTCTCCGCATTCAGCGAGGTCTGTCGGACATGATCCGCAATGTCGGATCATGTCCGACAGGCCTTTCATAAATAGGCCCCATTGTACTTAGTTCCAGGAGGAAGAAAATAGAGGAATATATTTCTTCATGCAGTGCTAGATCAGTTTTACATTTGAGAAATATTCTTACTGGATTTCACTGACTATATATGTAAGAACACATGTACGTGCATATAGCTCTGCTTTTTCTTTTGTTTATCACTTCTGTATTTTATTCCTCAATATAAAAACAATTGCATTGTATTCTTGTTATTCTTTGTTGAAGAGATACCTATCTAGATAGTGTGCACATGCCAGATGCACTACATGACAGGAAATAGTGCTGCCATTGAGTGCTCTTGCTAATGAATAACATTCTTGCTAAACTGCTGCCATTTAGTGCTGCAGACATGTGCAGTGCATTTCAACAAAGGATAACAAGGAATCAAAAAAAAATTGATAATAGAAGTAAATTGGAAAGTTGTTTAAAATTGTATGTTCTATATGAATCATGAAAGACAAAAATAAAGATTTATGTCCCTTTAAGGGCAGCTGACATATTTTAGGTTTGCATTTGCAATAATAAATGGGGGTGCATAACACATCAGGCCCCCCCAGAGCCACCACTGATACCAGTGTTGTGCCACAGGGCACAAATGACTAAGAAGCCCCTGCAGTAACTAGCGTTGCCACTTCGGCTATGGTTTCCTGGGCACTTATGGGTTACGCATGCTGCAGGGTAAACAGGGCGGAGCATATTGTGCCTCTTGACATCACATGAATAGTGCTGATGAACAGCACAATTCATGTTCCTCCCTGCACACCCTGCAGCATGTGTAACTCATAAGTGTCCAGGAAAACATGGCTGAGCAGTAACTCAAACTATCCGTTCTATAGTCTATGCAGTATATTCACTAAAGCTCACACAACTCTCTCTTCTGAAATGTATGACCTAACGTAGGAACTTGTAAAGCTAGGGAGGCTGGAAAAGCCTCTCAGTGAAGTTACCAGGGTGTGTGGGTGTAGGTAACGTATGCCAGCGTACATTACTCCGTAAAAATCAAATAGATAAGTCTAGAACATTCACTTTAGGGTATCTATTGTATTATTGTGATATAGTGTATTCATTCTTTGTCAACCTTCTGACACAGCGGACATATCTGTAAAGATTAAACAAAACTGCAAAAACAGGAAACTGTAACCTGTCACCATGGAAACAGAAAGCTATACATAAAAACAGAGAACTAAAATCCCTTATCAGTAGTTCCATAGACAAATTATTGGCCATATAAAAAATAAACCAGTACATAGGTGTATGCAGTATATGTATATAGCATAAATATATGTGAATGGGAGGATCTTTTACAATCATTGATTAACCAATAATACCATAGCATATGAAAAAAACTGATGTGTAATCTCTTTCTTTCTGTCTGTGGGCTAGATTATGAGTGGAGCAGTAGTTTGCGTTCCCGCTCGTGCATTAACCCCGCTAGACTTTGGCTTTTTGCGAGTTGGGTTGCGTGCATATTGCAAGTTGAAAGTAAAACGTTTTCACTTGCCTGCTCACCTGACGTGCACAAAAAGCCGAACTTTGAATATCGTGACTACAGTTACAAATTCTCCCATAGACTTCCATGGAGTATGAAAAAAATGAAACACCCCTACTTGCAAACCAGATCACATTTATCAAGTGAGCTAAACCGACATGAAATATGCATTCATATTTTATTCATAAATACATACATATATATCAATGTAATATATTCATAAATAAATACATAGATATCAATGTAATATATTCATAAATAAATACATAGATATCAATGTAATGTATTCATAAATAAATACATAGATATCAATGTAATGTATTCATAAATAAATACATATATATCAATGTAATGTATTCATAAATAAATACATATATATCAATGATTTTTTTGGTACAATCTCTCTCTCTCTCTCTCTCTCTCTCTCATATATTCCCATTTGGGAAGAACATTGTCATGTGAAATATTTACATTAAATACACAAGCATTTTATTAAATATGAATATTGCATAAATATGATTTTTCATGCTTTCAGCTACTTGACTGCAATGGGCTGCAAATGCACACACACACACACACACACACATATATATATCTATCTGTAAATGCATATATACATATATAAATACATATGTACACGCATATATATATATATATATATACAGGGAGTGCAGAATTATTAGGCAAGTTGTATTTTTGAGGATTAATTTTATTATTGAACAACAACCATGTTCTCAATGAACCCAAAAAACTCATTAATATCAAAGCTGAATAGTTTTGGAAGTAGTTTTTAGTTTGTTTTTATTTATAGCTATTTTAGGGGGATATCTGTGTGTGCAGGTGACTATTACTGTGCATAATTATTAGGCAACTTAACAAAAAACAAATATATACCCATTTCAATTATTTATTTTTACCAGTGAAACCAATATAACATCTCAACATTCACAAATATACATTTCTGACATTCAAAAACAAAACAAAAACATATCAGTGACCAATATAGCCACCTTTCTTTGCAAGGACACTCAAAAGCCTGCCATCCATGGATTCTGTCAGTGTTTTGATCTGTTCACCATCAACATTGCATGCAGCAGCAACCACAGCCTCCCAGACACTGTTCAGAGAGGTGTACTGTTTTCCCTCCTTGTAAATCTCACATTTGATGATGGACCACAGGTTCTTAATGGGGTTCAGATCAGGTGAACAAGGAGGCCATGTCATTAGATTTTCTTCTTTTATACCCTTTCTTGCCAGCCACGCTGTGGAGTACTTGGACGCGTGTGATGGAGCATTGTCCTGCATGAAAATCATGTTTTTCTTGAAGGATGCAGACTTCTTCCTGTACCACTGCTTGAAGAAGGTGTCTTCCAGAAACTGGCAGTAGGACTGGGAGTTGAGCTTGACTCCATCCTCAACCCGAAAAGGCCCCACAAGCTCATCTTTGATGATACCAGCCCAAACCAGTACTCCACCTCCACCTTGCTGGCGTCTGAGTCGGACTGGAGCTCTCTGTCCTTTACCAATCCAGCCACGGGCCCATCCATCTGGCCCATCAAGACTCACTCTCATTTCATCAGTCCATAAAACCTTAGAAAAATCAGTCTTGAGATATTTCTTGGCCCAGTCTTGACGTTTCAGCTTGTGTGTCTTGTTCAGTGGTGGTCGTCTTTCAGCCTTTCTTACCTTGGCCATGTCTCTGATAATTGCACACCTTGTGCTTTTGGACACTCCAGTGATGTTGCAGCTCTGAAATATGGCCAAACTGGTGGCAAGTGGCATCTTGGCAGCTGCACGCTTGACTTTTCTCAGTTCATGGGCAGTTATTTTGCGCCTTGGTTTTTCCACACGCTTCTTGTGACCCTGTTGACTATTTTGAATGAAACGCTTGATTGTTCGATGATCACGCTTCAGAAGCTTTGCAATTTTAAGAGTGCTGCATCCCTCTGCAAGATATCTCACTATTTTTGACTTTTCTGAGCCTGTCAAGTCCTTCTTTTGACCCATTTTGCCAAAGGAAAGGAAGTTGCCTAATAATTATGCACACCTGATATAGGGTGTTGATGTCATTAGACCACACCCCTTCTCATTACAGAGATGCACATCACCTAATATGCTTAATTGGTAGTAGGCTTTCGAGTCTATACAGCTTGGAGTAAGACAACATGCATAAAGAGGATGATGTGGTCAAAATACTAATTTGCCTAATAATTCTGCACTCCCTGTATATATATATATATTAAAGTCCTTTGCATTCCTTTTTTTTTCTAACACCTGATACCTCATATCTTTGAGCCTTATAATATGCCCTTTTCTATGCAATTGTTTTTAGTAATAATTTTTTTCTGTGCAACTTTTTTTGTCTAGCTTAACAGTTATCCAGAGGTCTGAGGTAGCGTTATCATGGCGTGTGTTAAATTATATTGCGCTCAAGCGAACGTATTTACTTTCAACTTGTAATTACATGAAATGTCCAAGGTACTCAAAGAGACCATATAAACCATTTTTTCGCTCGTATATATCTATATATATTTTTCTGTGTCTATATTTTAATAATTTACCTATTGGTTACAAGTATTTTAAGTATAAAAGTAGCTCAGCATATCATGAAATCTGTGTTTAGACATAAGGTATCCAGTAATAAAATATTTGAAGATATAATCCATATCCAGGTCTACTGTCCTTGATTAATACTTGATGTTTAATCTCATTTTATTTGCAGCATTTTGACTGTCACAAATGTTTCTATCCCGTACTGACACATTGCCCTTGGAATATTTAGGTAGATCATAGATACTGTGTCTCATAATGTTCATATCCCTTATGCTGAGCTTTCTGACATGTCTTGTTTACAATGACACACATTGTGCAGGTTAGGGTCACCTAACCTTTTCTCTTCTTCTTTTTATTCTCATATGTGAATGCATCTGCTAAATATGATTCATAAAGTCAGTTATCTTTTTTCATAAAAATCCATATCAGCTCTGCTCATAGCCATTCAATACCAGTATAATGTATTGGAGGAAACATTCAGAGGGTAATAGGAAGCTCCAGAGGCAGTGCCTTCTCAGTTTTAAAAGAGGCAAAGGAAAATAATTCATGTAAGAGAGAACAGACTCTCCACTTCAACAGATCTCATGTGTTTCATGTAGTTGTTCCACCTACGTATATACAAATAATTTAGCAGAAGATACTGCATGACTCATTCTACTCTTGGGATACTGATGGCATCAAAAGTCATTAGGTCCTCTTTATAGGAAGAGGAATATTCACAGGACATAGTGAAGAAAGTGTTGCAAGATATAAGGTAATAAGAAAATTAGTTGGTTTGATATCTGGAAACAGTTGAGCAGAAGATGAACTGCAGAAACTCATCAGAGAGTTAGAAGAATGATCTATAAACAGGCCACTAGTCAGACACGTGCTGTCCAAAACAAAGTATCAGAACAGGAGAATGAGACAGGACTTGTAACCAAGAAACAGTTCCAATAGCCATTAGCCAGTAAATCAGTCTGTGGGTAGTGTATCTTAGTCAAGGGGTCAGACAGGCTGCATAAGACAGACACTTTGACAAGGTCAGAGCTAGGAGGACAAATCAGGAAAGGGAAATAGGAGTCTGAGATGACCTTTTTAACATCTCCCATTCAGGACTGGTGGCACCTGCCAGGAACAAGCCCAGGGTCACTTTCGATCAGAAAAAGATTAAAGACTGTCAAAAAAGGTAGACAAAAGAGCCTGATGAAATAGCAGCTTGTGCAGAGAAACGCGCTGCTGTGTTTTAACATTTTTATCATTGTTTTAATAAATTCTTTTAATTGACCCTTGATCTACTTGGACCTACTTCTTGGGAGTTTCCGGTATTTTCTCCCCGTAGGAGCACCATAGAAGAAGGGATCCTGAACGGCAGTTTTCTGACTTCTGGATTTAAGCTGATGACATCACTATTAACGTAGCCGCAGCGTTCCTCCCACACCTGCTGTGAGAGTGAGTTAACCGAGTGGCTCAGAAGCCTCGGCCTGCTTGATTTGCACTGTCTGTGCAATCTACTTTGTGAGTACCCTCACATCTCCTTACACCTGTGTGTCCACACTTTGGGTGATACTGCACCAAAAGGCGCCTCTCCATTTTTGTCTTTTAGGACATTGATCATTTATTCTACATCTACTGAGAGAGCAGCCTGCTGTTTTGGATTGGGACTAAACATTAATACGTACTGATTACTGTCCAGTGACCCATCAACATATTTTGTTGACTTTACATCTATAGTTACTTAGCTGTTGTAATAATTGTTTATGCTATTAATCTTTCTCTGAGCCCACATATTGGTTATCTGTAACACTTCCAGTGTGCCACATGTGCTAGTCCGACATTACTTAGAATGGTCCTTGACTCTTTCTGCAGCAGCCTTATATTCTTCAGCCAGGTCTTCAGAACAGCAAAGCTCCAAGCGCACTGCACCTTCCGTCGGTCCATAAATACAGCATGGCTCCTGCTGCGCTTAGAGACTTAACACAAGAAAACATGAAATAGTGGCCTGCAAAAATGAGAGAGAGATGGTTATTGAGAAAAAAGGGCATTAACAAATAAATGAAAGAAGACAATTATGAGTAATTTATGAGTTGAATAGTCATAGAGACGTAAAGAGAACAGTTTCAGAAAGACAGAATAGCAGGGATAGGAAAAAAGATAAAGGTTGGTAAGGTAGGTGAAGGAAACAATTACACACAGAAAATTGGTTTTCCCATTTTAAAGGGACTGTCAAATCCAAAAAAACTTAGATACAAGGTAATCACAGAGATAAAAAAAGTGTATTTCTATAACAGTGTGGGTTATGCAAAACTGGGGAATGGGTAATAAAATAATTATCTTTCTTTTTAAGCAACAAAAATTCTGGCGTTGACTGTCCATTTAACAAAGATTATTAGCTCTTAAGAATTCTATAACAATTCTATAAATTAAAGGGATACTGAACCCCATTTTTTTTTCTTTTATGATTCAGATAGAGCATGCAATTTTAAGCGACTTTCTAAATTACTCCTATTATCAATTTTTCATTTTTCTCTTGTTATCGTTATTTGAAAAAGCAGGAATGTAAACTTACAAGCTGGACCATTTTTGGTTCAGAACCCTGGGTAGCACTTGCTGATTTGTGGCTACATTTAGCCACCAAAATTGGCAAGTGCTACTCAGGTTCTGAACCAAAAATCGTCCTACTCATAAGCTTACATTCCTGCTTTTTCAAATAAAGATACCAAGAGAACAAAGAAAAATTGATAAGAGAATAGGGATGTTTTAGGTTGTAGAGTATTTTTGTTTGGGAGTAATGTTATATTTCATGAAAGCTTTGGGTGAGAGTTTTTGGGCTGAGTGAATGGTTAACTGAAAAATAGGTATTAGTTGACCTTCATATTGACCTCTTAACTGTTTGAGAGGGAAGCCCCTACTTTTGGGCCCATTTGAGGAAGCCATATGTCCCAATTTGCAGAAATTCCCTTAGACCCCCAAGACACGCCCACTGATTTTCCAGACACACCCACCAACTGTCCTGACGTACCCATGATCCTGTCCACCTGTGACTCTGCCCCCTCCTGACATGGAACTGCCCACAAAATGGCAACACCCTCAAGCTCCTGAGTCCCTAATATCTTACCACAAATGTTGAGAGGTAGGACCTTTTGCTAAAACAGCTAAGGAACTGAAAAACAATGATATTTTGTTAAAGGGATAGAATGTTCAAAAATGAAATTAACTTGGGTACAATATACTTTCATGACCAAAATCTTCTAGTAAAATTTCTTACTGTTTTTTCTTGCGGCATACGCACATATGCTGTGCATCATTATACAAACACCATGATTGCTTAGAGAACTGGCAGTGGTGTATACTGCATCTGACGACTTCATTTGTGTCATACAAGCCACTGCTGACCCTCTGAGAATGTACAGTGTTTGAATACTGGTGCACGGGGCCCTCACAGGATATGTGTGTATGCCACTAATAACTTTTACTAGAATGATTTTTGCTAATGGAATTATATTGCAAAAATACTTCTATTTCAAATTAAAATGCACCTATACTTATTTTATTTTTTATCTTTCTATCCCTTTAAAGTGACTAGCCTGGCTAGTCTTGTCTACTCAAGTATTATTTCTTGATTGGCTCCAAATGATGCATGTTGTGGCTAGAGTTTGGCTATTGGAAACCAGTTGCATCAAACAAGGTGTTAATGTATTCAAAACATTTTCAAACTCACCCAGTATCTTAGTCTGTTGAAAGACTGCAAAATCTTTTTTATAATTACAAAGTGTTTACAGTTCCTTTAAGAAAATATCTGAAATACTGAATAGTGTAAAACAATTATATTGTATGCTCCCTTGGTTACCAAAATAAAACAAGTAAAAAAGAGCAGCAACGCGTTTCATAGCAGCTATATCTGGCAGCCAAGGAGGTAATTACCTATCTATTACATAGCCAGGCAGATTAACATTTTAACTTTGTTCTCTGACTTTCTAGACACCAATGACACCAAATAATATTACAATAAAGCATATTAAACCTTTAATGCAAGCATCTGTATGTGTGACTAGCCTGAAAGGATTTGCAGAAGTAAGCCTGGCTTTATTATTTACCGATACAGCGCCTGACTATTATTGTCTCAATACAACCTCTCTTGGGTACCTTTGATGAAGATTTTAATAGCAACAAATTCTCATTAATACTAATGAGTTCATAGTCTCGTTGGCATTCAGGCTCTGGACTCAGCTGTCATATCCTATCCTTTGTCCCTCATGAAACATTATTTCATAGCTCTGTAATGATTCTCCGTATGCACCTTTTATATACAAGTTGTTTGCTTTGGTATTAGAGCTCTGATGTTATGCAGAAATTAATTAATTGTGTCATTTGGTGGCATAACAGTATTTGCCAGAATGTCTCAAACTGTAAATCTTCTGACTTTGTTACGTTTATGTCTCGCATAAATTTTGTCTCTGGAAATTTCTGAAAAAAATGTAACTTTTATGATTCAGATAGGGTATGCAATGTCAAACAACGTTCTAGTTCACTTTTATCATCAAATTTGCTTTCTTCTCTATTCTTTGTTGAAAGCTAAACCTAGGTAGGCTCATATGCTAATTTCTAAGTCCTTGAAGGCCGTCTCTCTTATCTCAATGCATTTTAAAAGTTTTTCACAGCTAGACAGTGCTAGTTTGTGTGCCATATAGATAACATTGTGCTCACTGCCGTGTAGTTACTTATGAGAGGGCACTAAAATGCAAGTCTGTCAAAAGCACTGAGATAAGGGGCAGTCTGCAGAGGCTTAGATACAAGGTAATCACAGAGGTACAAAGTGTATTAATATAACTGTGTTGGTTATGCAAAACTGGGGAATGAGTAAAAAAGGGGTTATCTATCTTTTTACGCAATAAGTTGTAAACAGAAAGACACATAAGATAAACAAGAATATTAAATGCAGGAGAGTTGGTTCAATTTTTTTTCAGGAAAACTCTCACTGGTTTAGAGATCAGTTCTTTTCTTCACATGGCTATAAAGCCTGTGCACACATATTTGTCTCGTATGCATGCTCCGCTACTGCGCAACGCAAACAAAAAGAGATACTAAACCCAGTATTTTTTCATTCATGATTCAGATAGAGCATGGAACTTTAAGCAACTTTTACTTTACTCATATTATCAAACTTTCTACGTTCTCTTGGTATCTTTAATTGAAAAGCACAAATGTAAAGCTTTGGAGCCAGACCTTTTTTTGTTCAGCACCCTGGATAGCTCTTGCTTATTGGTGGCTACATGTAACCACCAATCGGCAAGCGCTGCCCAGGTGCTGAAACAAAAATGGGCCGTCTCTGAAGCTTTACATTCCTGCTTTTCAAATAAAGATAGCAAGAGAACAAAGACAAATTGATTATAGGAGTAAATTAGAAAGTTGCTTGAAATTGCCTGCTCTATCTAAATCGTGAAAGAAAATTTTTGGGTTTAGTATCTCTGTAATCCAGCAATAACTTATCAAATATGTTTTTCTGTAAAAGGAATTGGATTGCCGCTTTGAAACAAGAAGTAATTGTTTACTCTCTTGAAGCACAACTGGAAATTGCTATAATTATTTTTTTCTTTCTTTTGGATCAACATCAGTAACAGGTATATGTGAACTAGAACTGGATTTTTTTCTAACCTATAACTATGCAACTATATAGTTATTGGGTGGGGGGGGGAATTCTAGTGTATTTTGAAATTCACTTCTTTGCGTTTCACATTCCTCGTTTACGTCATTTCAAATCTTAAACCATTTTTTTCTTTTAATGTTAAGCCCAGATCTAATGGATGACTGTAGTACAATTTACTTGTAAGCTATGCACAATATCTTCATATGGCAATATGGTTACAGCAGAGATTATAGTACCATATGGCGGGTTAGTCTGTATAGCCTCTATGCACCAAAGCTGGCCACTTTATTCCTTTAGAATGATTCTGCGCATCTCAATATTTACTCTCTCGGGTTGCGTCTTCTAATTCTACTTTTATTAGGTGTAAATCCAGGGGTTTAAGGATCCATCATGTGAGGCGTTTGTCAGCTGTAGAGATATTTTCTATATCCCACAGCTCCAATTTACTGCAAAATCCAATATATCTGTATTTGCAAACTGTCCCTTTAATTGTCTTTATGATTAACGTTATACCACCACGGACACTGCACAGGTATCTTTGTTGTATACTTGCCAAGGAACAGAAAGCTGTCTTCTTGTGCCACACACATCTTTAACATTAAATTTAAACCTAAAAAACTGAACTCTAGCTGCGTTATGGGTATTATGCAGTGGCATATTTATGTTTTGTGCTGCCCTAGGCACTCAAAATTCTGCTGCCCCCCTCTCAAAGGTTTTAGGCCTTTTTTCCACTTAATATTTTTTGGGGTCAGTGTGTAAAATGTTTTTGTTTTGTTTGTTCTTTTCATAACAATTCAAAAGAAAATGAGCTAGCAAAACACTTGCATACTGGTGGGTTTATTTGCATGCATCCCATACCATTTTTTCCCTGAGAGAAGGGAGAGAAAAGAAGGGGAGAAAGGGAGAAAGGGAGGGAAAGGAAAGCAGAAAGGGAAGGAGAGAGAGAAGAGAAAAGTGGTGAGGGAAAGAAAGGAGTGAAAGAAGGGAGGGAGGGAAAGAAGGGAGGGAGGAATGGAGGGAAAGAAGAATGCAGTTTGAAACAATCACTGCCCTTTACATGCAACAACATACAGCAATTACCATTATTCAAGTAATTAAACTTTTTAAGTGTCCATTTCCTATTTACTCTGTGGGTTCATGAATGCAGAAAAAGCTAGCTATTAGTAGCTAACATACATTAGCGCTGAGAGTTTATGACTAGACATCACATGAATGCAGAGAAAGCTAGCTATTAGTAGCTAACATACATTAGCGCTGAGAGTTTATGATTAGACATCACATGAATGCAGAGAAAGCTAGCTATTAGTAGCTAACATACATTAGCGCTGAGAGTTTATGATTAGACATCACATGAATGCAGAGAAAGCTAGCTATTAGTAGCTAACATACATTAGCGCTGAGAGTTTATGATTAGACATCACATGAATGCAGAGAAAGCTAGCTATTAGTAGCTAACATACGTTAGCGCTGAGAGTTTATGATAAGACATCACATGAATGTAGAGAAAGCTAGCTATTAGTAGCTAACATACATTAGCGCTGAGAGTTTATGATTAGACATCACATGAATGCAGAGAAAGCTAGCTATCAGTAGCTAACATACATTAGCACTGAGAGTTTATGATTAGACATCACATGAATGCAGAGAAAGCTAGCTATTAGTAGCTAACATACATTAGCGCTGAGAGTTTATGATTAGACATCACATGAATGCAGAGAAAGCTAGCTATTAGTAGCTAACATACGTTAGCGCTGAGAGTTTATGATAAGACATCACATGAATGTAGAGAAAGCTAGCTATTAGTAGCTAACATACATTAGCGCTGAGAGTTTATGATTAGACATCATATGAATGCAGAGAAAGCTAGCTATTAGTAGCTAACATACATTAGCGCTGAGAGTTTATGATTAGACATCACATGAATGCAGAGAAAGCTAGTTATTAGTAGGTAACATAAATTAGCACTGAGAGTTTATGATTAGACATCACATGAATGCAGAGACAGGTAGCTATTAGTAGCTAACATACATTAGCACTGAGAGTCTATGATTAGACATCACATGAATGCAGAGAAAGCTAGCTATTAGTAGCTAACATACGTTAGCACTGAGAGTCTATGATTAGACATCACATGAATGCAGAGAAAGCTAGCTATTAGTAGCTAACATACATTAGCACTGAGAGTTTATGATTAGACATCACATGAATGCAGAGAAAGCAAGCTATTAGTAGCTAACATACGTTAGCCCTGAGAGTCTATGATTAGACATCACATGAATGCACAGAAAGCTAGCTATTAGTAGCTAACATACATTAGTGCTGAGAGTTTATGATGAGACATCACATGAATGCAAAGAAAGCTAGCTATTAGTAGCTAACATACATTAGCACTGAGAGTTTATGATTAGACATCACATGAATGCAGAGAAAGCTAGCTATTAGTAGCTAACATACATTAGCGCTGAGAGTTTATGATTAGACATCACAAGCTAATCTAAGCAGTGCACAGACGCATCCAGTCTGTTAGTTACTAAGTCCTGCAATAAGCACTTTGCTTGCAGACCAACCACAGCTGATAAGGGGAGGCAGTGTATCGGCACAAGGTCTTCTCCTCCAGCCTCACCTTGGAAGCATATCCCCAGTTAAGTTTCTCACCAAGAACGCTTCCACTGCAAAAATGCTGGTGGCTCTAAATGAAGCAATTAATTTTAAGGAGCATTGCCTGTGACCGCGACCTTAATCAACGCATGTGCCTTGTCTTCTCTGTAAAATCCTGCACTTTATCGCTCACTGTACTGTGTGCTGCTTTTAGAGAGAGGATAGGACAGATGTGCTGTCCCTCCAAAATCTGCTGACCTAAGCACCGGCCTTTTTGGCCTAGGCCATAATACGCCCCTGGTATTACGCCAATGTCACTTGTACCCTAACATTTTAAGCAAAAAGTTCGAAATTAAACAATTTATGTAACATGACTAATGCATGCCTGGAAAAGACAGAGATGGGAACATAAGTTTATTTAAAGTGCCATAAAACATTTTGAGTTATGTGCATATTATAAAAGGGTCAACTGAGGTCCTAGTCTGAACCTTTTGGTATCATATATATCATATATCAAAGTGTACATGTGAGGATAATTACTTATGCAAGTAAAGGGGGGTTGAGGAGAGACAGCAGGTACTGCTATTGTTTGTTGCCAAGAGGTTTTGCTCATTTCCATGGGGATACTGTCACATGCTTTGTGAAAGCTTCAGCATTATACTGTGCACTGCTTTAGTCAGGTGCCATGTGACTATGACCCCTACTGTGTACGTGTACACGTGCATTTTGCAGAAGCTATGGCCTGTATAGCACATTCCATATATTGAAATGTCCAGGGGGGAACTTGCTGCAAACAAAACTATGCCTAAATTAAAGGGGTTATTTGTGTTTAAAACAGAAACCTGTTTGCAAGTGTTAGCTGCATTATACATTTAGAAACTTATGTTAGTTCATACTGTTATGTCCCTTTAAAGGTACATCACAATGCAAACTATGCTGTGGCTCTTTAGAACCAATATTTTTTCCTAAGCAACTTTGCAAATTATACTGATTGGCACCATTTATATGCCCACCTTGAGAATCTCTGGAGCATGAACTGCCATTGCTTGATATGTATTGTCCATGCAAGTGTGAGCATTATGAGTATGCACAAATTAAAGCCAGTGAGATTGGCACCTCATTCATGCTTATATATATATATTACATTCCAGTTTACTGCCCCTTCATGCAAGGACTTTCCAGATGCAAGGAGGCATTTTATCTAAGATTTTTACATCTGCATAAAATTTTATACTCTCAGACTAAGATTGCTCAGTGTTTGAAATGAGACAGGTTAACATAAAACTGTTCAGTTTACACTACAGCTGGCTTAATTTTGAAATACATACCAACAAGCCTAAAGCCTGCATTTATCCAGATCTAATGGTATGAGTACCACAGCTTATGGTCCCACCAAGATCAGATAGAGTACAGCATTTTCAAAATCCATAAGTACATCTGACAGCTGGGAAAATGTGTACACTATATTTGAAGTGGGGCGCTTGGTTGGGGAAAATGGGGAAAAAACAAACAAACATCATATGTCAACCTTTTAAAGGTACTTTTCTTTATCTAGCCATCTACCCAGCTCATTAATGTACAATTTTGAATTCACAGAATTATTTTTGTTTGCACATTTACAAATATGATTCTTTAAAAAGTGATCTCTTAATTTCTAAAAAAAAAAATTATCATGCATGTCACACACTATTGATTTAGGGGATGCAAGGTGCATAAATGTTATCTCCTGTGAGTGTTTCTGTGGGTGTCTGTGTTTGTCTTTGTGCTTTGGTTTGTGTCGCTGAGTGTGTATGTATTTTTTATCTGTGGGTCTCTCTGTGAGGGTGGGTGTGTTTGTCTTTGTGCATTTTCTGTGGATGTCTGTGAGGGTGTGTGCATACATCGTTGAGCTTTTTCTGTGGGTGTCTCTGTGAGGGTGTGTGTATGTTTGTCTTTGTGTATTTTCTTTGGATGAGGGTGGGTGTGTATGTCTGTGTTTTCTGTGGATGTCTCTGTGAGGGTGTGTGTGTATATGTATGTATGTCTGTGTTTTCTGTGGATGTCTCTGTTTGGGTGTGTGTTTTATGTGGGTGTCTTTGTGTGTTTTCTGTGGATGTCTCAGTGAGAGTGTGTGTATGTATGTCTTTGTGTGTTTTTTATGTGGTTGTCTCTCTGTGTATGTATGTCTTTGTGTGTTTTCTGTGGGTGTCTCTGTGTGTGCAAGTTTGAGTTTGTGTGTGTGTGTCCATTGTCTGTTCCTTTTTAGGACATTTTGACCTTACTACTAAGTAACCAATCCACAAGTAACCAATCCACCATTTAACCTTTAAATTATTGTTTAGGCAGTTCAGGGCACTTCCTTTCAGCCACTGCATGCTGTTGTCATAATTTAGTTGTCATCTTCCTTTACAAAAAGTTAATCAGAACTCCATATTTTGTTTTCTAATTCTCCTTTTTTTTGCAAAACTGTAGTCTACCTCATTACTTGTCAGGTCAATGTAAACGAGTGCTAAGTGTCTGTTTGGGTGTCTGTGTCTGAGTGTGTTTCTTTGCGTGTCTGCTAGAGTGTCTATATGTGAATCCTTTTGTGTGAATGTGTGAGTGTGTTTCAGTGTATGATTGTGTCTGTATGTGTGTGTATGTTACTACCTTTACAACATTTCCAAGTTTAAATAGACACCTAAGAATAAAGTGCATATACGTTTTAGTCACTTGGTCAAAAATTGCACATGTCAAAGGGGGGGCATGATCAATGGTTGAGTCAGGGGCCCCAAAATTTCTAGTGGCGGCCCTGCATACAAACACATGTCTAAATATGTATATGTATGTACAGTATATAAGTGTGTGTGTATATATATATATATATATATATATATGTGTGTGTTTATAAATGTGTGTACATATGTTTTTAATGTATTAATGTGTGTATATATGTATTTACAGACATACAGTATATACACATATAAGCACATAAATACATATGGATACATACATTTAGGTATATATAGATATATCATTATGTATGTACAGTATACATATATATATATGTATATATATATATGCATATATATATATATATACTGTATATATAATTTAAGAATAAATAAAACATATTTTGCTATGTGAAGAACATTGGAATGTGAAATATTTATATTTCAAATTGGGTTAGCGCACTTGAGAGAATATAATTGGGTTTGCGCGACTTTTTGGGTGTTTGTTCCCCTACTCACACACACTTTTCGCACTCTATTGAAGGTTATGGGGGAATACGTTAATGCAGTTATGATATTCCAAGTTTGGCGCAAACTTTTACTTTCAACTTGTAATACACGCGCTACCTGATGCGTGCAAAAATCTTATTTCTAGCGGAGATAACTCTGGGTCGATAAATAGTGCTTCAGACATAATCTAGCCCATAATCTGAAAAGCAAAGAGGACGTTACTTTTGAGCAAGAAGCAATAAAGAAGAATTTTTTGAAAAAATGGAAAGCCAATGCAGGAAAGGAAACGGCAAAAGAGAGAGATGGGACAGTTTGGAGAAGGTACATATAGTCAATACAGTAGATTTGCATAATTAACAAATGCATGATAAAAAGACAATGCAATAGCACTTAGTCTGAACTTCAAATAAGTAGTAGATTTTATTTCTGACGAGTTTCGAAGTTATGTCTATTTCCACTCCCCCTGTATCATGTGACAGCCACCAGCCATTCACAAAGGCATATATGTTTGTTCTGTGAATTCTTGCACATGCTCAGTAGGAGCTGAGGACTTAAAGTGTAAGTATAAAAGACTGCGCATATTTTTTTAACGTCAATAAATTGGAAAGTTGTTTAAAATTACATGCAGTGGGGCCTAGTTATCAAGCCGTCAACCTCAAATACGCTGGAATTCCGCAGCGTATTTGTGGCGAGGCTGATTCGCCTTAGTTATCAAAGGCTAGAGACTGGCAAAAGTAGAATTTTGTGACGTAAACTTCGATCCGCCGGACTCAGTCCGACACAGATCGATTCTTACGTCACTACAGATGTTCCGCATACAAGTGCGGCACAATCTGACTACTTTTTCTAGTTATCAAAAAACTAGCAGGTACGCTCGGCACTTTTACGGCCCAGCATACCTGGTTTTCAATCCGCCGCCCTGGAAGCGGCAGATCCCATAGGAATCAATGGGAGTCTGACCATAGCGAAAGTACAAGTTCGCTGCTGCCAGATATCCCATTGATTCCTATGGGAGCTGTCTACACCTAACACCCTAACATGTACCCCAAGTCTAAACACCACTAATCTGTCCCCCCTACACCGCCGCAACTAAATAAAGTTATTACCCCCTAAACCGCCGCTCCCGGAGCCCACCGCAAGCTACTCTATACATATTAACCCCTATACCGCCGCTCCCTGACCCTGCCGCAACTTTAATAAATGTATTAACCCCTAAACCGCCGCTCCCGGAGCCAACCGCCACCTACATTATACCTAGTAACCCCTATCCTGCCCCCCTATACCGCCACCCTCTATAATAAAGTTATTAACCCCTATCCTGCCGATCCCGCACCTCGCGGCAACTAAATAAATAGTTTAACCCCTAAACCGCCGCTCCCGGACCCTGCCGCAACCTATATTAAATTTATTAACCCCTAATCTGCCCCCCCTACACCGTCGCCAACTATAATACATTTATTAACCCCTATCCTGCCCCCCACTACACCGCCACCACTGTAATAAATGTATTAACCCCTAAACCTAAGTCTAACCTTTAAAATAAACCCTAATATAGCTACAATATAAATAATAATTGTAGCTATCTTAGGATTTATTTTTATTTTACAGGCATCTTTCAATTTATTTTAACTAGGTACAATAGCTATTAAATAGTTATGAACTATTTAATAGCTTACCTAGCTAAAATAAAGAAAAAATTTACCTGTAAAATAAAAACTAACCTAAGTTACAATTACACCTAACACTGCACTATACTTTAATAAATTATTCCTATTTAAAACTAAATACTTACCTGTAAAATAAACCCTAAGATAGATACAATGTAATTAATAATTACATTGTAGCTATTTTAGGAATTATATTTATTTTACAGGTAACTTTGTATTTATTTTAGCTAGTTAGAATAGTTATTAAATAGTTATTAACTATTTAATAACTACCTAGCTAAAAGAAATACAAAAATAGCTGTAAAATAAATCCTAACCTAAGTTACAATTAAACCTAACACTACACTATCATTAAATAAATTAAATAAATTAACTACAAATAACTACAATTAAATACAATTTCATAAACTAACTAAAGTACAAAAAATAAAAAAAATAAGTTACAAACATTTTAAAAATATTACAACAATTTTAAGCTACTTACACCTAATCTAAGCCCCCTAATAAAATAACAACCCCCCCCAAAATAAAAAAATGCCCTACCCTATTCTAAATTAAAAAAGTTCAAAGCTCTTTTATCTTACCAGCCCTTAAAAGGGCCTTTTGTGGGGCATGCCCCAAAGAATTCAGCTCTTTTGCCTGTAAAAGAAAAATACAACCCCCCCAACATTAAAACCCACCACCCACATACCCCTAATCTAACCCAAACCCCCCTTAAAATAACCTAACACTAATCCCCTGAAGATCATCCTACCTTGAGTCGTCTTCACTCAGCCGAGCAGCTATGGAAACGAAGAGGAGATCCGGAGCGGCAGAAGTTATCCTCCAAGGGGCGCTGAAGAAATCTTCCATCCGATGAAGTGATCCTTCAGTCGGCGCTGAAGAAGTCTTCCATCCGGGCGATGTCATCTTCCAAGAGGCGCTGAAGAAGTCTTCCATCCGGGCGATGTCATCTTCCAAGCGGGGTCTTCAATCTTCATCCCGCCGACGCGGAACATCCTCCTTTAAGGTACGTCATCCAAGATGGCGTCCCTTCAATTCCAATTGGCTGATAGGATTCTATCAGCCAATCGGAATTAAGGTAGGAAAAATCTGATTGGCTGATCGGAACAGCCAATAGAATGTGAGCTCAATCTGATTGGCTGATTGTATCAGCCAATCGGATTGAACTTGAATCTGATTGGCTGATTCAATCAGCCAATCAGATTTTTCCTACCTTAATTCCGATTGGGTGATAGAATCCTATCTTGGATGACGTCCCTTAAAGGAGCCTTCATTCGTTGGTAGTCTGTCGGTAAAGAAGGATGTTCCGCGTCGGCGGGATGAAGATTGAAGACCCCGCTTGGAAGATGACATCGCCCGGATGGAAGACTTCTTCAGCGCCTCTTGGAAGATGACATCGCCCGGATGGAAGACTTCTTCAGTGCCGACTGGAGGATCACTTCATCGGATGGAAGATTTCTTCAGCGCCCCTTGGAGGATAACTTCTGCCGCTCTGGATCTCCTCTTCGGTTCCATCGCTGCTTGGCTGAGTGAAGACGACTCAAGGTAGGATGATCTTCAGGGGTTAGTGTTAGGTTATTTTAAGGGGGGTTTGGGTTAGATTAGGGGTATGTGGGTGGTGGGTTTTAATGTTGGGGTGGTTGTATTTTTCTTTTACAGGCAAAAGAGCTGAATTCTTTGGGGCATGCCCAACAAAAGGCCCTTTTAAGGGCTGGTAAGGTAAAAGAGCTTTGAACTTTTTAAATTTAGAATAGGGTAGGGCATTTTTTTATTTTGGGGGGATTTGTTATTTTATTAGGGGGCTTAGATTAGGTGTAAGTAGCTTAAAATTGTTGTAATATTTTTAAAATGTTTGTAACTTATTTTTTGTAACTTAGCTTTTTTTATTTTTTGTACTTTAGTTAGTTTATGTAATTGTATTTAATTGTAGTTATTTGTAGTTAATTTATTTAATTAATGTAATGATAGTGTAGTGTTAGGTTTAATTGTAACTTAGGTTAGGATTTATTTTACAGCTAATTTTGTATTTCTTTTACCTAGGTAGTTATTAAATAGTTAATAACTATTTAATAACTATTCTAACTAGCTAAAATAAATACAAAGTTACCTGTAAAATAAATATAAATCCTAAGATAGCTACAATGTAATTATTAATTGCATTGTAGCTATCTTAGGGTTTATTTTACAGGTAAGTATTTAGTTTTAAATAGGAATAATTTATTTAAGTATAGTGTAGTGTTAGGTGTAATTGTAACTTAGGTTAGTTTTTATTTTACAGGTGGTTAATTTCTCTTTATTTTAGTTAGGTAAGCTATTAAATAGTTAATAACTATTTAATAGTTATTGTACCTAGTTAAAATAAATTGAAATTTGCCTGTAAAATAAAAATAAATCCTAAGATAGCTACAATATAATTATTATTTATATTGTATCTATATTAGGGTTTATTTTAAAGGTAAGTATTTAGTTTTAAATAGGATTAATTTAGTTCATAATAGAAATATTATTTAGATTTATTTAATTAATATTTAAGTTAGGGGGTGTTAGGGTTAGTGTTAGACTTAGGTTTAGGGGTTGATAATTTTATTACAGTGGCGGCGGTGTAGTGGGGGGCAGGATAGGGGTTAATAAATTTATTATAGGTGGCGACAGTGTAGGGGGGCAGGATAGGGTTTAATAAATTCAATATAGGTTGCGGCGGGGTCAGGGAGTGGCGGTTTAGGGGTTAAACAATTTATTTAGTTGCGGCGAGGTGCGGGATCAGCAGGATAGGGTTAATAACTTTATTATAGAGGGCGACGGTATGGGGGGGCAGGATAGGGGTTACTAGGTATAATGTAGGTGGCAGCCTACATTTATCCAGATCTAATGGTATGAGTACCACAGCTTATGGTCCCACCAAGATCAGATAGAGTACAGCATTTTCAAAATCCATAAGTACATCTGACAGCTGGGAAAATGTGTACACTATATTTGAAGTGGGGCGCTTGGTTGGGGAAAATGGGGAAAAAACAAACAAACATCATATGTCAACCTTTTAAAGGTACTTTTCTTTATCTAGCCATCTACCCAGCTCATTAATGTACAATTTTGAATTCACAGAATTATTTTTGTTTGCACATTTACAAATATGATTCTTTAAAAAGTGATCTCTTAATTTCTAAAAAAAAAATTATCATGCATGTCACACACTGTTGATTTAGGGGATGCAAGGTGCATAAATGTTATCTCCTGTGAGTGTTTCTGTGGGTGTCTGTGTTTGTCTTTGTGCTTTGGTTTGTGTCGCTGAGTGTGTATGTATTTTTTATCTGTGGGTCTCTCTGTGAGGGTGGGTGTGTTTGTCTTTGTGCATTTTCTGTGGATGTCTGTGAGGGTGTGTGCATACATCGTTGAGCTTTTTCTGTGGGTGTCTCTGTGAGGGTGTGTGTATGTTTGTCTTTGTGTATTTTCTTTGGATGAGGGTGGGTGTGTATGTCTGTGTTTTCTGTGGATGTCTCTGTGAGGGTGTGTGTGTATATGTATGTATGTCTGTGTTTTCTGTGGATGTCTCTGTTTGGGTGTGTGTTTTATGTGGGTGTCTTTGTGTGTTTTCTGTGGATGTCTCAGTGAGAGTGTGTGTATGTATGTCTTTGTGTGTTTTTTATGTGGTTGTCTCTCTGTGTATGTATGTCTTTGTGTGTTTTCTGTGGGTGTCTCTGTGTGTGCAAGTTTGAGTTTGTGTGTGTGTGTCCATTGTCTGTTCCTTTTTAGGACATTTTGACCTTACTACTAATTATTCACATCTTTCTACAGACTTTGAGACTGACAAGACCTTTCCGGAAGTAACCAATCCACCATTTAACCTTTAAATTATTGTTTAGGCAGTTCAGGGCACTTCCTTTCAGCCACTGCATGCTGTTGTCATAATTTAGTTGTCATCTTCCTTTACAAAAAGTTAATCAGAACTCCATATTTTGTTTTCTAATTCTCCTTTTTTTTGCAAAACTGTAGTCTACCTCATTACTTGTCAGGTCAATGTAAACGAGTGCTAAGTGTCTGTTTGGGTGTCTGTGTCTGAGTGTGTTTCTTTGCGTGTCTGCTAGAGTGTCTATATGTGAATCCTTTTGTGTGAATGTGTAAGTGTGTTTCAGTGTATGAGTGTGTCTGTATGTGTGTGTATGTTACTACCTTTACAACATTTCCAAGTTTAAATAGACACCTAAGAATAAAGTGCATATACGTTTTAGTCACTTGGTCAAAAATTGCACATGTCAAAGGGGGGGGGGGGGGGGGAGGCATGATCAATGGTTTAGTCAGGGGCCCCAAAATTTCTAGTGGCGGCCCTGCATACAAACACATGTCTTAATATGTATATGTATGTACAGTATATATATATATATATATATGTGTGTGTATATATATATATGTGTGTTTATAAATGTGTGTACATATGTTTTTTATGTATTAATGTGTGTATATATGTATTTACAGACATACAGTATATACACATATAAGCACATAAATACATATGGATACATACATTTAGGTATATATAGATATATCATAATGTATGTACAGTATATATATATATATGTATATATATATATATATATATATATATATATATATATATATATACACATATATATATATATATATATATATATATATATATATATATATACTGTATATATAATTTAAGAATAAATAAAACATATTTTGCTATGTGAAGAACATTGGAATGTGAAATATTTATATTTCATATTGGGTTAGCGCACTTTTTGAGAATATAATTGGGTTTGCGCGACTTTTTGGGTGTTTGTTCCCCTACTCACACACACTTTTCGCACTCTATTGGGAATACGTTAATGCAGTTATGATATTCCAAGTTTGGCGAAAACCTTTACTTTCAACTTGTAATACACGCGCTACCTGATGCGTGCAAAAATCTTATTTCTAGCGGAGATAACTCTGGGTCGATAAATAGTGCTTCAGACATAATCTAGCCCATAATCTGAAAAGCAAAGAGGACGTTACTTTTGAGCAAGAAGCAATAAAGAAGAATTTTATTGAAAAAATGGAAAGCCAATGCAGGAAAGGAAACGGCAAAAGAGAGAGATGGGACAGTTTGGAGAAGGTACATATAGTCAATACAGTAGATTTGCATAATTAACAAATGCATGATAAAAAGACAATGCAATAGCACTTAGTCTGAACTTCAAATAAGTAGTAGATTTTATTTCTGACGAGTTTCGAAGTTATGTCTATTTCCACTCCCCCTGTATCATGTGACAGCCACCAGCCATTCACAAAGGCATATATGTTTGTTCTGTGAATTCTTGCACATGCTCAGTAGGAGCTGAGGACTTAAAGTGTAAGTATAAAAGACTGCGCATATTTTTTTAATGTCAATAAATTGGAAAGTTGTTTAAAATTACATGCAGTGGGGCCTAGTTATCAAGCCGTCAACCTCAAATACGCTGGAATTCCGCAGCGTATTTGTGGCAAGGCTGATTCGCCTTAGTTATCAAAGGCTAGAGACTGGCAAAAGTAGAATTTTGTGAAGTAAACTTCGATCCGCCGGACTCAGTCCGACACAGATCGATTCTTACGTCACTACAGATGTTCCGCATACAAGTGCGGCACAATCTGACTACTTTTGCTAGTTATCAAAAAACTAGCAGGTACGCTCGGCACTTTTACGGCCCAGCATACCTGGTTTTCAATCCGCCGCCCTGGAAGCGGCAGATCCCATAGGAATCAATGGGAGTCTGACCATAGCGAAAGTACAAGTTCGCTGCTGCCAGATATCCCATTGATTCCTATGGGAGCTGTCTACACCTAACACCCTAACATGTACCCCGAGTCTAAACACCACTAATCTGTCCCCCCTACACCGCCGCAATTAAATAAAGTTATTACCCCCTAAACTGCCGCTCCCGGAGCCCACCGCAAGCTACTCTATACATATTAACCCCTATACCGCTGCTCCCTGACCCCGCCGCAACTTTAATAAATGTATTAACCCCTAAACCGCCGCTCCCGGAGCACACTGCCACCTACATTATACCTAGTAACCCCTATCCTGCCCCCCCTATACCGCCACCCTCTATAATAAAGTTATTAACCCCTATCCTGCCGATCCCGCACCTCGCCGCAACTAAATAAATAGTTTAACCCCTAAACCGCTGCTCCCGGACCCTGCCGCAACCTATATTAAATTTATTAACCCCTAATCTGCCCCCCCTACACCGTCGCCACCTATAATACATTTATTAACCCCTATCCTGCCCCCCACTACACCGCCATCACTGTAATAAATTTATTAACCACTAAACCTAAGTCTAACACTAACCCTAACACCCCCTAACTTAAATATTAATTAAATAAATCTAAATAATATTTCTATTATGAACTAAATTAATCCTATTTAAAACTAAATACCTTTAAATTAACCCTAATATAGCTACAATATAAATAATAATTGTAGCTATCTTAGGATTTATTTTTATTTTACAGGCATCTTTCAATTTATTTTAACTAGGTACAATAGCTATTAAATAGTTATGAACTATTTAATAGCTTACCTAGCTAAAATAAAGAGAAATTTACCTGTAAAATAAAAACTAACCTAAGTTACAATTACACCTAACACTACACTATACTTTAATAAATTATTCCTATTTAAAACTAAATACTTACCTGTAAAATAAACCCTAAGATAGCTACAATGTAATTAATAATTACATTGTAGCTATTTTAGGAATTATATTTATTTTACAGGTAACTTTGTATTTATTTTAGCTAGTTAGAATAGTTATTAAATAGTTATTAACTATTTAATAACTACCTAGCTAAAAGAAATACAAAATTAGCTTTAAAATAAATCCTAACCTAAGTTACAATTAAACCTAACACTACACTATCATTAAATAAATTAAATAAATTAACTACAAATAACTACAATTAAATACAATTTCATAAACTAACTAAAGTACAAAAAATAAAAAAAATAAGTTACAAACATTTTAAAAATATTACAACAATTTTAAGCTACTTACACCTAATCTAAGCCCCCTAATAAAATACCAACCCCCCCCCCAAATAAAAAAATGCCCTACCCTATTCTAAATTTAAAAAGTTCAAAGCTCTTTTACCTTACCAGCCCTTAAAAGGGCCTTTTGTGGGGCATGCCCCAAAGAATTCAGCTCTATTGCCTTTAAAAGAAAAATACAACCCCCCCACCAACATTAAAACCCACCACCCACATACCCCTAATCTAACCCAAACCCCCCTTAAAATAACCTAACAATAATCCCCTGAAGATCATCCTACCTTGAGTCGTCTTCACTCAGCCGAGCAGCGATGGAAACGAAGAGGAGATCCGATGAAGTGATCCTCCAGTCGGCGCTGAAGAAGTCTTCCATCCGGGCGATGTCATCTTCCAAGAGGCGCTGAAGAAGTCTTCTATCCGGGCGATGTCATCTTCCAAGCGGGGTCTTCAATCTTCAATCTTCATCCCGCCAATGCGGAACATCCTTCTTTACTGACGGACTACCGACGAATGAAGGCTCCTTTAAGGTACGTCATCCAAGATGGCTTCCCTTCAATTCCAATTGGCTGATAGGATTCTATCAGCCAATCGGAATTAAGGTAGGAAAAATCTGATTGGCTGATTGAATCAGCCAATCAGATTGAGCTCGCATTCTATTGGCTGATCGGAACAGCCAATAGAATGCGAGCTCAATCTGATTGGCTGATTGTATCAGCCAATCAGATTGAACTTGAATCTGATTGGCTGATTCAATCAGCCAATCAGATTTTTTCTACCTTAATTCCGATTAGCTGATAGAATCCTATCAGCCAATCGGAATTCGAGGGACGCCATCTTGGATGACGTCCCTTAAAGGAGCCTTCATTCGTCGGTAGTCCGTCGGTAAAGAAGGATGTTCCGCGTCGGCGGGATGAAGATTGAAGACCCCGCTTGGAAGATGACATCGCCCGGATGGAAGACTTCTTCAGTGCCGACTGGAGGATCACTTCATCGGATGGAAGATTTCTTCAGCGCCCCTTGGAGGATAACTTCTGCCACTCCGGATCTCCTCTTCGGTTCCATCGCTGCTTGGCTGAGTGAAGACGACTCAAGGTAGGATGATCTTCAGGGGATTAGTGTTAGGTTATTTTAAGGGGGGTTTGGGTTAGATTAGGGGTATGTGGGTGGTGGGTTTTAATGTTGAGGGGGGTTGTATTTTTCTTTTACAGGCAAAAGAGCTGAATTCTTTGGGGCATGCCCCACAAAAGGCCCTTTTAAGGGCTGGTAAGGTAAAAGAGCTTTGAACTTTTTAAATTTAGAATAGGGTAGGGCATTTTTTTATTTTGGGGGGGTTTGTTATTTTATTAGGGGGCTTAGATTAGGTGTAAGTAGCTTAAAATTGTTGTAATATTTTTAAAATGTTTGTAACTTATTTTTTGTAACTTAGCTTTTTTTATTTTTTGTACTTTAGTTAGTTTATGTAATTGTATTTAATTGTAGTTATTTGTAGTTAATTTATTTAATTAATGTAATGATAGTGTAGTGTTAGGTTTAATTGTAACTTAGGTTAGGATTTATTTTACATCTAATTTTGTATTTCTTTTAGCTAGGTAGTTATTAAATAGTTAATAACTATTTAATAACTATTCTAACTAGCTAAAATAAATACAAAGTTACCTGTAAAATAAATATAAATCCTAAGATAGCTACAATGTAATTATTAATTATAATTATTATTTATATTGTAGCTATATTAGGGTTTATTTTAAAGGTAAGTATTTAGTTTTAAATAGGATTAATTTAGTTCATAATAGAAATATTATTTAGATTTATGTAATTAATATTTAAGTTAGGGGGTGTTAGGGTTAGTGTTAGACTTAGGTTTAGGGGTTAATAATTTTATTACAGTGGCGGCGGTGTAGTGGGGGGCAGGATAGGGGTTAATAAATTTATTATAGGTGGCGACAGTGTAGGGGGGGCAGGATAGGGTTTAATAAATTCAATATAGGTTGCGGCGGGGTCAGGGAGCGGCGGTTTAGGGGTTAAACTATTTATTTAGTTGCGGCGAGGTGCGGGATCAGCAGGATAGGGTTAATAACTTTATTATAGAGGGCGACGGTATGGGGGGGGCAGGATAGGGGTTACTAGGTATAATGTAGGTGGCAGCAGTGTCCGGAAGCGGCGGTTTAGGGGTTAATACATTTATAAGAGTTGCGGCGGGGTCTAGGAGTGGCGGTTTAGGGGTTAGTAACTTTATTGAGTTGCGGGGGGCTCCGGGGGCGCCGGCATAGGGGGTAGAACAGTGTAGTTAGTGTGAGTGCTTAGTGACAGGCTAGCAATAAAGCTGTCAAAAAGCCGAAGAGCAGCGAGATCGGATGAGTGATAACTCTCACAGTCCGCTGCTCATCGCCCCGTACTTGGTGCGCGGCTTTTTGACAGCTTTTTTGATAACTTAGGCGAATTTTTGCAGGTCCGCGGCAGCGATGTGAGGCGAGCTTAGGCGGGCGTATTGGGCCGGTGAAGGCAGGAAAAGTAGGCACGTTGATAACTACCCCCCAGTATCTTAATAATGAAAGTTTAATTTTGAGTGTCCCTTTAACATAAATTGTCAATAATATGTGAGCTGCTGAAAAAAAACCAATTGCATTTGTGTCTCAATACAATCTCTCTTGGGTAACTTTGATGAAGATTTTAATAGCAATAAACTCTCATTAATACTAATGAGTTTATAATCTCATTGGTATTCAGGCTCTTGACTCAGCTGTCATATTCACTGTCCCTCATGAAACATTATTTCAGTGTCCTTTAATTCTCCATACACACCTTTAGATGCAAGAGGCTTGCTATAGTCTTAGAGCTCTGATGCTATGGAGAGATTAATTAATTTTGTCATTTGGTGGCAACTAAGTATTTACCAGAGTGTCTCAAACTGTAAATCTTCTGACTTTGCTGCATGTATGTATCGCATGAATCTAGTCTCTGCAAAAGTCAGAAAAGATGGGTTTAAAGGGTCACTCCAGTCAAAATTAAACTTTCATGTTTCATATAGAGCATAGAATTCTAAACAATTTACTTCCATCAACTAAATGTGCACAGTCTTTCTATATTTACACTTTTTGAGTCATCAACTTCTATTGAGCATGTGCAAGAATTGACAGATCGTGTTTCAGATATTATTGCAAGAGAATGGGAGAAGCCTGGGATTCCTTTTTCCCCTTCTACAATTTTTAAGAAGATGTTTCCTATTGCTGATTCTATTAAGGAATCTTGGCAGATGGTTCCTAAGGTGGAGGGAGCAGTTTCCACTCTGACCAAGAGGACCACTATTCCTATTGAGGACAGCTGTTACTTTAAAGATCCTATGGATAAGAAGTTGGAAGCTTTGCTTAAAAAGATTTATGTACACCAGGGGTATCAATGGCAACCAGCTGCATGTATTGCTATGGTTACTAGTGCGGCGGCATATTGGTTTGATGCATTGTCTGATTCTATTCAGCAAGATACTCCTCTTGAAGAAAATCAAGATAGAATAAAGTCTTTGATTTGGCTAATTCTTTTATTGCAGATCCTTCTCTATATGTGTGGTATTCTGAGCTTTGTATTTCAGTAAACAAGCATTTGCACATTTGTTATAAAGGTTAGCCCTAAAATTAGAGCTTGTTGCTCTTTTTTGTAGTAATCAGAAAACAACTTCTATGTAGCCTGATTAAACAATATGAGACATTTAATATATGATGAATTTATATATTAACTACTGACTTAAGTGTTAATAAACATAAGGAATTATTAATATAATATATATCTTATGTTCGATATATATATATATGTAAACGGAGGCCACAGATGAAAAAGAAATACTGACACGCTCAGAATCAGAAATGGTAGAAACAATTGATCCTTTTTACTTCACGCAATCACACACAGCCTAAAATATTTACAAGTTCAAACATTCTACAGACACACAATGTTTGTTTATATTGGATGTTGCAGGTAATAGGATATGCCCAATAATTCAGAATGGTGACAAAAAACAAGCAGGTATGAAGTTTAAAGGCTTTAGCTTTGTTCGTGTACGTTACCACCTTGAGGACCGTGGTTATTCTGTTACCGCATAGGAAGATCCGTGTCTGGGACAGGCAGCGTGTGTGAATGCGGCTTACTTCCGGGTAGCGGTGAAAAAGTAGATCCGGCCGTTGAATGATCCAGACTCGGTAATGACAAAGTAACGATAAGATCGTAAGAGATTCAAGATGAAGCAAAAGTAAACATAGTAAACCACTTTGCACAGGATACAAGCAGTAGGAGACCTGAAATAAGGAAAGCTACAACAGAGTAGCTATGACTTCAATAATCAGGCAGTAAATGAGTGTTACAGGTAGTCCTTAAATAGGGTGGAGACCAAATAGGAGGGGTTAGAGTTAAAGGTATACCACATCTCCCCCCCTTCAAGGAAGCACCCCAGGGGTTTCCAAACTAGGTTTCTCAGGATAGCGGCGATGAAAATTTCGTAGAAGACGGGGAGTGCGAAGATCAGAATGAAGCTGCCAAGAGTTATCCTCCGAACCATAACCTTTCCATTTCACAAGGTACTCCAACCTCCGCCTATGGATCCTAGAATCCAACACAGCTTCAACTTCATACTCCTCTCGATCTTCAATGAGTATTGGAGGTGGTCGAGTCAAGGAGAGGGACTGAGGTGAAGGAAGATATGGCTTTAACAAAGAGACATGAAAAGAGGGGTGAATCTTAAAATCCTGGGGAAGCTCTAATCTCACAGCATTGAGGTTGATTATTTTAGAAATCTTAAAAGGACCCAAGTATTGATTTGCTAACTTTTTGCTAGGAACTGAAAGTTTGAGATTCTTTGTCGAGAGTAGTACTAAATCTCCAATCTGATAAGCCGGGCTAGCAGTGTGATGGGTATCATACAACCTTTTTTGATAATCTTTAGCTTCCGAAAGATGTTTTTTCAGGATGTTAAGTCTTTCTTGTAGAGTAGTTGCGAAATCCAATGCTGAGGGAGAGTTCACTTGTTGAGAGG
The DNA here is from genome assembly GCF_027579735.1 of Bombina bombina. Lineage (NCBI taxonomy): Eukaryota > Metazoa > Chordata > Amphibia > Anura > Bombinatoridae > Bombina > Bombina bombina. Next base: position 69,750,790 of record NC_069505.1, read on the forward strand.
ACAAGGAAATGGTAGTAGGATGATATCCATAAGTGACGAAGAATGGGGATAGTTTAGTTGATGAAGAAGTAGTATTGTTATAACAGAATTCTGCCAAAGGTAAATAAGATGACCAGTCATCCTGCAGATGAGATATATAACAACGAAGATATTGTTCAAGGGTTTGGTTGAGTCGTTCTGTAAGGCCATTTGTCTGAGGGTGAAAAGCAGTTGAGTATCTTGAATCAATCTTGATTAGCTTACATAAGGATCTCCAAAAATTAGAGGTAAACTGTGTACCACGATCAGTTATAATAACTTTAGGCAGTCCATGTAAGTGAACTATGTTGTCTAGGAAAACGTGAGCTGTAGTGAAAGCTGTAGGGAGACCTTTTAGGGGAATGTAATGAGCCAGTCTTGTTAAATGGTCAATGACAACTAAAATAGTATTGTAATGGTGGGATTCAGGTAACTCGACAATAAAGTCCATTGATATGGTACTCCAGGGTTTGTCAGGAATAGGCAGAGGAGATAAAAGACCTGATGGTCTTTTGTGAGCTAACTTGTTTCTGGCACAGGTATCACAATGTTTTACGTAATTTGTAATATAGGTATCCATGAGTGGCCACCAATAATTTCTCCTGGTTAGGTCTATAGTTTTAGAAATACCTGGATGACCCGCTAGTGTCCCGTCATGGGTTTGTTTAAGAATAGAAGATCTAATTTGTTTGGGGATATATAGTTTAGAATTATGATAAAAAAGACCAGTATTGGAATCTTTTTGACAGTCTATTCCATGTGGTGGTTCATGTTTTAATTCTTTTAATATCTCCTCTTCTAAAGGTGTTAGTAAACCTATAATTTTTTCTTTTGGAATGATTTGGTTAATTTGATTATGAGTGTCTTGTTCATGTAGTCTAGAGAGAGCATCGGCTTTGGTATTCAAGTGTCCCGGTCTGTAGGTTAAAAGAAAATTGAAACGATCAAAGAATATAGACCATCTTGCTTGTCTTGCAGACAAGGTCTTACTTGTTTTTAGAAATTCAAGATTTTTATGGTCGGTATAAATCTTAAAAGGTAATTTAGAACCTTCTAATAAATGTCTCCAGTGATCTAGGGCACGTTTTATAGCTAGAAGTTCTTTATCTCCTATGCTATAGTTTTTCTCAGCGCTAGTTAACATTTTTGAATAGAAAGCAATAGGATGAATCTCAGTCTTGTTCTTATCTTGTTGTGATAAAACTGCACCGATACCTGAGTCGGATGCATCTACTTCAAGGATAAATTCTAAATCAAAATCTGGCATAGCTAGAATGGGTGCTGTAGTAAAATATTCTTTCAATTTATTAAAGGCACGACTAGCGGATTCTGTCCACTTAAATCTTTGTTTTTCACTAGTAAGTGTTGTTAATGGTTTAACGATTGAAGAGAAATTTTTTATAAACTTCCTATAAAAATTCGCAAAACCAATGAATCGTTGTACAGATTTTGTGGAAGTAGGAGTAGGCCAATTTAGAATTGCTGATACCTTCTCCGGATCCATTTGTATTTTTTTTTTTTTTTTTTTTTTTTTTTTTAATATATTTTTTTATTGAGGTTGTTAGAAGGGTTACAACATATATTCATACAGAGACAGTAAACATCATGTATAGAGTACCCAAGAACATAACTAAAGCAAACAGAGATATAACGTATCTGGGTGTAGAGTCTGTGCGTCTCAAAGAACATCAAAACAATAAGTATGTAATATAAGGCAGCGTCTGGTATTCGTATTACAAGTATTATAGCTAAAGAGATTTATAATAAATATCTAGTGGGCAATAGATATATTAGAAGACATATGAAACCAGAATACCAGGACAGAATAATGAAACCTCTTTTTTTTTTTTTTTTGTTATCATAAAAATAGGTATGGTCTCCACCTCGCCTTTTATATCGTTATGTAATCTAACAAGTGAAAAGGAGTTGGGGCAAGTCAGAGTTAGATTGCGTTTGATCACTTTTGGATCAAGTTAGCGAGAAGGGGGATAAGGGATACAGCGGGCCAGAGCCGCTCTAAGTGGATTGGGGGCAGGGATGGGGGGGACGGAGCCTTATAAGCACAAGAAGATAAATTTAACTAGGCCAATACGGCTATGTGCAGTAAATGTCTAGCAAAGGTTAAATCTGGGATGGCTGTAGACACTTAAATCGTATCTGAGTTTAAAGCTTTTGAGGTAGTATCCTAAAGAGATTACTCGTAGTAAACCAATATATACTGTGGGCTATCTAATACGCATAGGAGTAGAATGGTATGGAGACCTTTGTATGTGTTAAGTGAAGGGGCATAAATTAGGGTGAAATAGATAACGTAGCCTAGACAAGGCTTACAAGACAATCATATATACCACCCAAGGGAGATAGAATGTAGGAACAGTTAAGATACATCATAATAACTATGCGGAGTGCCTTGACATTTAAATAGCTAGTACATAATCAATCACTTAGTAACAAAGAAGGGTTTAAGATTTTACAGGAGCATGAGGGCAAGGAGCTATAGACATACTATACAGATGGTAGAGGCTATATAATTCTGTTCCATGGCTATATTATTCAGGGTAGTTGAACTAAAGGCTCTGGTATGGCAGCTAGCACCATCCGTAATATAGATATATAGGGGACATCAGGGGTTACAGGCATATATGTCTATGGCGTGGAAAGAGGAAATGAGAAATAATCAGTTAACTCTATCTTGACAAGAGGAACACCTAAAGCATCCAAACACTAGCTATAGACATCAGCAGTGCATAGGGGTGTAGAGGAACAATTTAGAGTAGACCCCTGAACTCATGCTTAGAAAGAGATACATAGCTGGGGTGGCATATTCAATACACAAGACATATCAGACTAAATATGATATGGTGTATCTGCTCATTTTAATTTAAGTGTAAGAATAGGTGATATAAGTGGGGATAGTGTATGTGGGGGCTTAATAAGGGTAGCGAAAAAGGAATATCTGAGGCTTAAAAACAAAATGAACTAGAAGGAAAAATTTGATTATTTAGTAGAATGGTCTCCAACCATCCTCTGCTAAGAGTAACAAACCCTGTGATATATGGGATTAACAGCAGGGGCATGCACTCCCCTGGTAGGGCATATTATGGTATATACATTGATCAGTTTCTTACTCTTTTGTATCTCTGTCCGGGGCAAATTAATTCCAAGTAAAAGTATAGTAGGATGCCTCTAGGATAAAGGTGGAAAAGCTCTATCTAGGGTAAATTAACTATGTGGAGGACAGGAACTAGGAACTATATTAAATGCAGGCAGCATGTATAAGGGTTATACAGTTGGGGCTACCGTGGAGTACAGATTCAACTGCCAATAACCATATTGGACCATATATGTGCACTAGTCAGAAGATATTGTCAGAGTAGTAATCACTTATATAAATATGCATTATAGATAACCATAACCACTGCATAGTTTTCGGTAATGATTGGCCTGAGAGGGGTTATAATCTGTTATATGTAGCAGAGGTAGTGTGAGAGATGGACATAATACATGTGGAGTATCCAGGGCAAGTAATGTATAATACATTCACAACTATATAAAATGGTGAATGAGCTTCCTAGGGACCAAACATCCAAGGAATATAATGTAGATTAGGAGAGTTACAGACTTCCACACTGGCTCCCTCTGATGGTGATTGAACCCCATGCATGTAATTAAAGATAAGGATAAGAAACTGTGCCAGCGTGGATATAACTAAACAGCACATTAGATTAAGAATAGTTAACTGTATAATAGGATACTTTAACACATCATAAGGTTGCTCTCTGGCCCATTAGTACACATGCGAGACACAACAAGTATCAACATCAGAAGCCAATGAAACTGATTAGGTCTACAAAACATTAACACCTAATATAGATATAGGCCTCCAAACAAAAGTAGGCGAGAGAACAAACATCAATAATGCAACAGTAATGCTTATGGTTTAGAACTCATGTTTTCTTAAATTATAAACACACTTTAAACTAATAAACTGATATATGGTGAGTTTACTAATTTCAAAACTACCTATGTTATGTAGTAAGCCTGAGAATGTTATTCACACATAATCAATAAAATGAAGTAAGAGCATGTTCATATAGGGTCAGAACTGTCGAACCGGGCAAGTCAGGATTAACAAGTGTCTTTACTTATTTGGAGGCATGTTAGCCCGCAGCCCCTCATCAATAGGTGTCAACAACTAGTTAAAGTTCTTGCAAAATGGTGTTGTTGCGGTCTCCAAGTGAAAGAAATGTTTATTCTTCTGAAGCAGCAGTGGCTGCTAGGACAGAACAACCGGTTGGCCACATAGGGGAAGATACTGCAGATCTAGGAACTATGTGTTCTGCTTTTCCCCAATGTACATCGGGTATTCAACCTATGCCTAGTCTAGATAGTAACGATAGGGAAACCAGAGCCCCCTCTACACTCGCCAACCTCTGCAGATACTCACAAATGGCTTGGTAAGATGAGGGGCCCGGGTCATTAGCAGTGGGCTGCCCGACATGCCTAGGTTCATGTTGGTGCGTATCTCCTCCTGTCATAACTGGCTTCAAGGCATATCTGGTGTCCGTCTCTTGCCGCGTCTGTGTGATGATTATAGGGCAACATTTAGAGAAAGCCAAAAAAGCAAGCCGCAGCTCCCTACCCGATCCGTCATCAGCGTGAGATTGTATGGTATCTGCATGAGTTTGCGTTCCTGCTCCAAAGCTGTTATCACTCATATCGCAGATCACTTTTTCAGAAGTACAGTCGAATTGCACTGCCCCTTTTGAACAGACCGGAATGCTCGCCTGGACCTGAGTTGTAATATCATGTGGGGCCGCTGCGGCCATAGGCATCTCATCTTGTATGCGCAGGGTGCCGGAATGGGAATTCGCCTCAGTTTCAGGCTCTGCTAGTATAGGCGGTCTAATGTAGGGTTCCGATGTCCGTCCAAGCTTATGAGACCCCGTATTCTGTAATAGACTGCCAAAAGGGGTCATCGTATTATCTTGAGACTTGGATGTAAGTGTAGCGCAGGCCATGCTCCATTGTACAGGATCTGTGTATATGGCAGGGTGATCCGACAGTGGTATAAAGGCTGAGAATAGCGACAATAGGTCCCTTTTCAGGCTCTGATAGTGCCTCTCCAGGAGCTGTTGTGTGTGATGTTCCCACGAATCTAGAGCATCCATACTTGTGGTGCTGTTAGGGTATAGGCACCCTCAGATGTCTCCACGTGGCACTGCTTAGAAAGAAATCCCAGCAGCGAGTTCTCAGAATAATTTATCTCGTTCTTTAGGAGAATAATGGAGTAAGGTAGTTGTCAATTATACCATAGTAGAGCCTCAGATCTTTTAAGAATGGTTTAAATCATGTAATTATATTTAAAAGCCCGGAGCTCTATGAAGACACGTCCATCTGCTTCTGTAGTAGGCTCCGCCCCCCGATCCATTTGTATTTTGTTGGGACTGATGATATAACCCAAGAATTTTATTTCAGTGACATGAAAGGAACATTTTTCCAGTTTAGCATATAGTTTGTGTTCTTTTAAACGAGTTAATACCCAGCGTACATGTTTTTCATGTTCTTGTGGTGTTCTAGAATAAATTAAGATGTCGTCAAGGTATATTATGACACAAACGTCTATCAGGTCACGAAAGATCTCATTTATAAAAAACTGAAAAGTTGCCGGAGCATTACTCAGACCGAAAGGCATTACATTATATTGGAAAAGGCCATATCTGGTCCTGAATGCCGTTTTCCATTCGTGACCTTCTTTGATTCTAATCAAATTATAAGCTCCCTTTAAATCTAATTTGGTGTAAATAGTTGCACCAGTTAGACGTTCCAAAAGTTCAGGTATTAAAGGTAAAGGGTATCTGTTTTTTATTGTGATGTTATTTAATGCTCTATAATCAATAATAGGTCTTATGGTACCATCCTTGTTTCTTACTAGAAACATTCCTGCAGCTGCAGGGGATGTGGAGTGTGAAATAAATCCCTTACGTAAATTTTCGTCTAGGTAATTTCTTATATACTGGAGTTCCTCTTGAGAGAGAGGATAGATCTTACCATGAGGGATTTTGGAACCAGGTATTATATCGATAGGACAGTCAAAATCCCTATGGGGTGGAAGGTTTTCTGCCTCTTTTAAATTAAATACTTCTGCCAAATCCTGATAACACAAGGGTAAACCAATATCAAGTGACGCTATGGTTTGATGTGGGTAACAAGTGTTTAAACAAAAAGCAGAATCTAATGTTACCTTATTTGAAACCCAATTTATGTGTGGGTTGTGTTTCTTCAACCAAGGATAGCCTAGGATGAGAGTATGCTGATGTATGGATATGAGATCAAAAGATAAATATTCAGTGTGTCCCTGCAATGATGTTACAAGCAGGGGAACAGTATGATGTGTAATAGGTCCTTGTTCTATTAATGAACCATCTATCAACTTAATAGACACAGGATTTTGTTTACAAATAATAGGTATTCGATTTTTATTTACATAAGTGGAATCAATGTAATTTCCGGATGCTCCTGAATCAATTAATGCCTTGGTTTGGATATTTTTCTGGTCCCACTGTAAAGAAATGGACAAAGTCATGTGTGTATCATTAGCTATGCTGTAAATAAAGTCACTGGTTATTGTCTTACCATTCTTTTGTTTTTTCAACAAAGGACAAGTAGATACTACATGTTCTTTTTGAGCACAGTATAAACAGAGATTTTCCAACCTCCTTCTAATTTTTTCCTCTGGTGGCAGAGGTCCTCTAAGAACACCAATCTCCATAGGGGTAGCACTGCCATGAGCTCTGTCATGACTTGTTGTGACTTGGTAAGGTTTTCTGGATGGGGTATCATAAGAGGCCCTCTCTGCCCTCCTTTCTCTCAAACGACGATCTAAAGATGTACTTAATTTAATAAGACCCTCAAGGGTATCTGGGATCTCAAGACGGGAAAGTTCATCTTTGAGTGTTTCAGATAAACCTAAACGATATTGATTCTTCAAACTGATTTCATTCCACTGAGAGTCCTCTGCCCACATCTGAAACTCAGTGGTATAATCCTCCACATTTCTCTTACCCTGTTTTAAAGACCTCAATCTCGTTTCAGCATTTATTTGAGAATTTGAGTCTTGATATAGACTAGTTAAAGCAGAACAAAAATATTGTAATGAATCCAGGATAGGGTTATTGTTTTCAAAAAACCTATTAGCCCAAGTCCTGGGTTCACCTTGTAGGAAAGATATTGTGGTACATACTTTAATCCGCTCAGTATGATAAGTCTTAGGTCTAAGAGAAAATAATAAATTACAGGCATTCTTAAATTCCCTGAACTCAGAACGTTTCCCTGAAAAAGGTTGTGGATAATTAATATGAGGTTCAGGTGGGTCATGAGGCTTTTGTGTAACAAAATCTTTAACTATAGTTTTAAGTGCAGCATTTTCAGTCTGCACTTCAGTCACAGCTCTTGCTAAATAATCAAGTTTAAGATAGACATTATTAAACTCCTTTTTTATTTCATTAGGATCCATAATGATAATTATTTCAAAATACAGTTTTGGGCCTGATTATTATGTGGTATTCTGAGCTTTGTATTTCAGTAAACAAGCATTTGCACATTTGTTATAAAGGTTAGCCCTAAAATTAGAGCTTGTTGCTCTTTTTTGTAGTAATCAGAAAACAACTTCTATGTAGCCTGATTAAACAATATGAGACATTTAATATATGATGAATTTATATATTAACTACTGACTTAAGTGTTAATAAACATAAGGAATTATTAATATAATATATATCTTATGTTCGATATATATATATATGTAAACGGAGGCCACAGATGAAAAAGAAATACTGACACGCTCAGAATCAGAAATGGTAGAAACAATTGATCCTTTTTACTTCACGCAATCACACACAGCCTAAAATATTTACAAGTTCAAACATTCTACAGACACACAATGTTTGTTTATATTGGATGTTGCAGGTAATAGGATATGCCCAATAATTCAGAATGGTGACAAAAAACAAGCAGGTATGAAGTTTAAAGGCTTTAGCTTTGTTCGTGTACGTTACCACCTTGAGGACCGTGGTTATTCTGTTACCGCATAGGAAGATCCGTGTCTGGGACAGGCAGCGTGTGTGAATGCGGCTTACTTCCGGGTAGCGGTGAAAAAGTAGATCCGGCCGTTGAATGATCCAGACTCGGTAATGACAAAGTAACGATAAGATCGTAAGAGATTCAAGATGAAGCAAAAGTAAACATAGTAAACCACTTTGCACAGGATACAAGCAGTAGGAGACCTGAAATAAGGAAAGCTACAACAGAGTAGCTATGACTTCAATAATCAGGCAGTAAATGAGTGTTACAGGTAGTCCTTAAATAGGGTGGAGACCAAATAGGAGGGGTTAGAGTTAAAGGTATACCACAATATGTCATCAAGTTGGGAGCTAAAATTTCTGGTTTTGACATATTAGCTCGCAGAGTTTTATGGTTACAATCCTGGTCTGCGGATGTGTCCTCTAACTCTAAGCTTTTGTCTATTCCTTACAAGGGTTAAACCTTGTGTGGGCCAGGTTTGGCTGAGATTATTTCTGATATTACGGGAGGGAAGGGGCATTCTCTTCCTCAGGATAAAAGAAATAAACAGAAGGGTCGGCAGAGTAATTTTCGTTCCTTTCTTAACTTCTCTGGTAAAACTTCTACTTCTTCCTCCAAGCAGGAATAGTCCAAGCCGTCTTGGAAGTCAAATCAGTCTTGGAATAAGGGGAAGCAGTCCAGGAAGCCTGTTGCTGACTCAAAATCAGCATGAAGGGTCTGTCCCAATCTGGGAATTGATCTTGTGGGGGGCAGACTCTCTTTCTTCACTCAAGCTTGGGTTTGAGATTTCAGGATCCCTGGGTGGTAGATATTGTGTCCCAGGTTTACAAACTGAAGTTCAAGAATGTTCCTCCCAGAGGCAGGTTTCTTATCTCCAGGTTATCTGTAAACCAGATAAAAGGAGAGGCGTTCTTACAATGTGTTCAGAATCTTTCCAACATGGGAGTGATAGTTCCTGTTTCAGTTCAGGAACAGGGTCTGGGTTTTTATTCCAATCTCTTCGTTGTTCCCAAAAAGGAGGGAACTTTCCACAGTGGATCTAAGGATGTGTATCTGCATATTCCCATTCACAGGGATCATCACAGGTTCCTAAGATTTGCATCTCTAGACAAACATTTTCAGTTTGTAGCTCTTCCTTTTAGTCTATCAACAGCTCCCAGAATTTTGTCAAAGGTCCTGGGAGCATTGTTGGCGGTGCTTCGATTGAAGGGTATTGCAGTGGCTTCTTATCTGGATGACATTCTAGTTCAGGCTCCATCTTTTCAACTAGCAAACTCCCACACAGAGTTGTTGTCTTTTCTGCACTCCCACGGTTGGAAGGTGAATTTAGGAAAAAGTTCCTTTATCTCAGTTACAATAGTGGTTCAAGAAAAGCAGGGTGAGTAGCACTCTTAATTAGTCAATAAATGATACAGGTGCATCCTAGAAAAGTGAATATCTAACAACGTAAATAAGAGAGTAGAAACCTAAAATACAGGTAACTAAAAGTCTAGGTAAAAAAGAGCACAGCTGTATATAATAAGTAAGAGACTAGGGCGAATTCTTGAAATACAAATGAATTTAATAAAGTTACATTAAATAAGTGCATACATCCAAACATACAATCACATACATACAGGGATATAGAAGATGCATTAAAAAGTCAGATGGGCTGTGCAGGGGACTGGTGCACCAGTATACAAAAATAGGCAAATGTTCATCACTTTGCATGTATAGGTGATATATAATTGTAATCCGCAATATAGTGCATGTCCTTAAAGATGCACAGACCAAGTGGATACAGTCTTACCCCTTCGTGTCTAAATGTACATAGTAGCGTGAGGTCATCAGGAGTCAAGGGGAGCTTACCCTCGCCGCGTCTTTTTCACAGGCATGTGTAAAGTGCAAATAGGTAACAGTTCATTAGAGTACCTGTCTTTTTCACGCGGTTGCTCTACCCTGAATTGTAGCTCTTGAGACACTGAAATATCCAGATGAGACAAGGGGTAGACCACAGTCAGGCAAAAGGTCCTCTGACAGAGTGCTGCAAACCGACCTTTTCTGCACTCCCACGGTTGGAAGGTGAATTTAGGAAAAAGTTCCTTTATCTCAGTTACAATAGTGGTTCTTTGGGGACCATTATAGATTCTCTAGAGATGAATTTTTTTCTGACAGAAGTCAAAGATTTTCAATATGTGTCTTGCTCTTCAGTCCTTTCCTCGGCCGTCAGTGGCTCAGTGCATGGAGGTTATTGGTCTGATGGTTTCAGTCATGGACATCATTCCGTTTGCTCGGTTCCATCTCAGACCTCTGCAGTTATGCTTGCTCAGGCAGTGGAACAGGGATTATGCGGATCTATCTTCAAAAATTGTTCTAGATCAGATGTCTAGAGATTCTCTTCCATGGTGGTTGTCTCAGGAACTTCTCTCTCAGGGAACTTGTAACCATGGATGCCAGTTTGCTGGTCTTGGGTGCTGTCTGGGGTTCATTAAGGGATCAGGGTCTATGGACTCAGGAGGAGTCGGTTCTTCCAATAAATGTTTTGGAACTGAGAGCAATTTTCAATGCTCTTCTAGCCTGGCCTCAGCTAGCTTCAATCCAGTTTATCAGTTTTCAGTCAAACAACATAATGTTAGTGGTTTACATCAATCATCAGGGAGGAACTTGGAGTTCCTTGGCCATGACAGAGGTAGCCAAGATTATTCAGTGGGCGGAGATTCACAAATGTTGTCTGTCTGCTATATATATTCCAGGGGTGGACAATTGGGAAGCAGATTTTTTGAGCAGACAGACTTTTCATCCGGGGGAGTGGGAACTTCTTCCAGAGGTATTTTCCAGCTTGATTCTCAGTTGTTGGCAACCAGAGTTGGATCTCATGGCATCTCATCAGAATGCCAAGCTCCGGAGGTACGGGTCGAGGTCAAAGGATCCTCAGGCTGTTTTGGTAGATGCTCTGGCAGTTCCTTGGAATTTCAGTCTGGCATATGTGTTCCCTCTGTTTGCTCTTCGTCCTCGGCTCATTGCTCGAGTCAAACAAGAGAGGGCATCAGTGATTCTCATTGCTCCAGCGTGACCTCACAGAATCTGGTTTTCAGATCTGGTGGAGATGTCTTCCCTTCCACCTTGGCATCTTCCATTAAGGAAGGACCTGCTTCTGCAGGGTCCCTTCATCCAAATCTTGTTTCTCTGAAGCTGACTGCTTGGAGATTGAACGCTTGATTCTTTCTAAGCTGGGTTTTTCTAAGTCAGTCATTGAGACTATGATACAGGCTCATAAGCTTGTGACTAGGAAGATTTATTATAAGATTTGGTGTAAATATTTGTATTGGTGTGAATCCAAAGGCTACTCATGGAGTAGATTTAGGATTCCTAGGATTTTGTCTTTTCTCCAGGAGGGTTTGGAGAAAGGTTTATCTGCTAGTACCCTGAAGAGTCAATTTCGGCTTTATCTATTTTATTTCACAAGTGCCTGGCGGATGTGCCAGATGTTCATTCTTTTTGTCAGGCCTTGGTTAGAATTCGGCCTGTGTTTGTCTACTACTCCACCTTGGAGTCTTAATTTGGTTCTTAGAGTTCTTCAACAGGCTCCGTTTGAACCTATGCATTCTTTGGATATTAAGATGTTATCTTGGAAGGTTTTGTTTCTGGTGGCTATTTCTTCGGCTCGAAGAGTTTCGGAGCTTTCAGCCTTACAGCATGAATCACCTTCCCAAGGATGTTTCTGATAAGAATATTAATCAAGAGATTGTTGTTCCTTCTTTGTGTCCTAATCCTTCTTCTCATAAGGAGCGTTTGATGCACAACCTGGATGTGGTTCGTGCATTGAAATATTATTTGTGGGAGATTTAGGATTTTCTCCAGTCTTCTTCTTTATTTGTTGACTTTTCTGTGAAGGGTAAGGGTAAGAAAGCTACGGCTACTTCTCTTTCTTGTTGGTTGAGGAGTGTTATTCGCTTGGCATATGAGACTGCTGGTCAGCAGCCTCCTGAAAGAATCACGGCTCATTCCACGAGGGCTGTTTCATCTTCTTGGGCTTTCAAAAATGGAGCTTCTGTAGATCAGCTTTGCAAGGCTGCGACTTGGTCATCTTTGCATACTTTTTCTAAATTTTACAAATTTGATACTCTTGCTTCAGCAGAGGCTTCTTTTGGGAGAAAGGTTCTTCAAGCAGTGGCGCCTTCTTTTTAGGTTAACTATCTTGTCCCTCCCTTATCATCCATCTCCTCTAGCTTGGGTATTAGTTCCCAACAGTAATTAAGATGATTTATGGACTCACTCAGGCCCATTTATCAAGCTCCGTATGGAGCTTGAAGGGCCGTGTTTCTGGCGAGTCTTCAGACTCGCCAGAAACACAAGTTATGAAGCAGCGGTCTAAAGACCGCTGCTTCATAACCCTGTCCGCCTGCTCTGAGCAGGCGGACAGGAACCGCCGGAAATCAACCCGATCGAATACGATCGGGTTGATTGACAGCTCCCTGCTGGCGGCCGATTGGCCGTGAGTCAGCAGGGGGCGGCGTTGCACCAGCAGCTCTTGTGAGCTGCTGGTGCAATGTTAAATGTGGAGAGCGTATTGCTCTCCGCATTTAGCGAGGTCTTGCGGACCTGATCCGCAGTGTCGGATCAGGTCCGCAAGCCCTTTGATAAATGGGCCCCACTGTGTCATTAGAAAGAAAACATAATTTATTCTTACCTGATAAATGTATTTCTTGACACGGTGAGTTCACGGCCCGCCCTTTTTTTCAGTTTGCTTTTCTATAAACTTCAGGAACCTCTACACCTTAGATGACTTCCTTTCACCTTTGCTTTTGGTCGAATTACTGGGGATTGCGGGTAGGGGGAGTGGTATTTAACAGCTTTTGCTGTGGTGCTCTTTGCCTCCTCCTGCTGATCAGGAGTGATATTCTCAACAGTAATTAAAATGATCCATGGACTCACCGTGTTAAGAAATAAATAAATTTATCAGGTAAGAATAAATTATGTTTTTAAAAGAAAAAACAAAACTGTACTAGGCAGTTTTTGGGGGTTAAAGTTAGCGGGTGTGAGGTGTTACGGCACTGAGAAGTGCCTTAACATTGCAGTCTATAGGAACTGTGTTATCCTTTAAATGTGTATGCTTTCTACACATATTAACACATAAATATATATGTTTATTACACATATAAACACATAAATATATATGTACATTACACATATAAACACATAAATATATATGTATATTACACATATTAACACATAAATATATAAGTATATTACACATATAAACACATAAATATATATGTATATATTCATATACATAAATATTTAAGATCTGCTGTGCAACTTACCCCCTTTGCTGCGCTAGGTTCTCAGCTACGTCTCACAGCATGAGAACGAGGCTATGGAGCCTATGGAAGCACGCTCTTGTGAGCGCAATGCTTCTGTGCAATTCAAACGCAAGGTCGCATTTAGCTCAAATAAGCTAAAGGGAGATTAACAGACGCATCATTTTAAACTAGTGTTTTGCTGCCATATGATAGAAGCACACTACTGGCCTCCACTTATTAATACAGACAATGCATGCACATCTATATGCGCTTAGCACTGCTGCATTACTATAACATTTAGCACTTTCAATACCCACGTAGCAATGTGTTTCTGCTTCCTCTGAAGCCAAGCAGTTGATGTGTAAGGAGAATGTTTGCTAAGATATGCCCTGAATTAAAGGCTTCTTTCCATTCAGCCACCTACATTTCATGTACGTCTCTCCTTATTGTCTTGCAGTGATTAAAAGTGAACTTTCACTGACTTGACTGCAGAAATTATTACTCCAATTCATTAGCTTAAAACCACCTTGTAAAGATTTCATTGTATGGATTCTAATGAAGCACAATCCAATAGGTTGCAGTATTGTTTCCTTGATGTGCCTAATGCATGTTAATGAGAGAGGTATATAGATGCCATTTGTTATTTGTGATAATGTACAGCCTGGGGAAATAGCAAATTGGCAAAGCTACAAAGTCACAAATCACTCTATCCCTGGAGGGGGACCTGTGACACAACCTCATTAATTTATATAGGGATTCAGAAAATATCAATACATTATCAATATTTACTTGTGGGCTTAAGAAGGTGCAATATTTATGAGACAGGCCCTTTCTCTATTACCAAGTGTCTACAACGTTCATTAACATTTAGCAAGGTTTCTGATTCTCTGTTGTTAATTAAACAATACATGATGACTAAGGAAACTTCCGTGAAATTAAAATAAAGAGATAGCTGGAATAAGCAAAATATTATGGAATAAACACTGTAAAGTTTTCCTTATGAGTACAGTTTTGCTGGGCTCTAAATGAGGACATTTGAGGGTAAAATATAACATTATTTAGAATATAGTACTACTTTAGTGCTGCTATAGCTATTTTTATTCTGCAAATGATCTGTTTTTGTTTAGGAAATGAGATGCAGGATATGGTATTCATTCATAGAAAGTTTCTATTAAGAGGATAATAATTGTTATTGGTCGTATAAAATTGACATCAAATCAAAGTTCATCCTAGTATTTCTGGTCCTGTGGGAATCTTGGGTTCATATTCTATATTGAGTTGGAACATTAATTATTTAAAGAAAATATTACTTTTCCCAATTATATGGTAGAAAAACAGGACTTGATTGACACATCTGAATGATTTAACTCTTTATCTGCCAGAGAAGGTTACTATGCAATGTGTTACATTGTGCACATTGGCTAATGGGAACGAATGTGAGAGAGTGCCTCATTATTGACACATTATTGCTTTCCTTTTAACATAGTAATTAATTCCATCTCATAGAATACTGGTTTTGACCTGTTCAACGCAGTTGTGTTAGGATGTAATTTAACCTATAAGACCATAATATATTTTTTTAAGCATTCGGGCTATATGTTTCCTGTTTACATTTTTTGTGTATCTTCAGATGTTAAAGGGACACTGAACCCAATTTTTTTCTTTCGTGATTCAGATAGAGCATGCAATTTTAAGCAATTTTCTAATTTACTCCTAATATCAATTTTTTTTCGTTCTCTTGCTATCTTAATTTGAAAAAGGCATCTAAGCTTCTTTTTTGGTTCAGACCTCTGGAAAGCACTTTTTTTATTGATGGATGACTGTATCCACCAATCAGCAAGAACAACCCAGGTTGTTCACCAAAAATGGGCCGGCATCTAAACTTATATTCTTGCATTTCAAATAAAGATACCAAGAGAATGAAGAAAATTTGATAATAGGAGTAAATTAGAAAGTTGCTTAAAATGTCATGCTCTATCTAAATCACACAAGAAAAAATTTGGGTCCAGTGTCCCTTTAACTGAAAAAAGTGAATATTTATAAAAAAAAAAGCAAATGGTGCATTTCTTCCAAGACCAATGATAAAAAATAATTCCCACTTGTTCTCTGTTAAAAAAAATCAAGTATTAAGGCAAATCAATGTGAAATCTGTATAAAATACAAGCACACACTTTTGAAAATCATGTGTAACAGCATAAATAACAGATACTGTCACATAAGAAACACTTCGCCAGACGTGTTGATTGTTGCAGGAAACAATAAGGGTTTGCAGTTTTGCACAGCCCAGACAGGTATATTTTACTGAAACAATATTCAAAAACCACATGGAAGTGTCTTAGCCACACAAATCCACACTTCATGAAACTAAAAAACTTTTATGCTATGGACAAATAGAGTTACGCCAGTGGCACACACTGAAAATGTATCTACTTTTTTGCTCTTGGGAGCACACGGCAATTAAAAATACATATAACTAGCATTTTAAATACATATATTATAATTATATGTCACAGTTATTTCTTTTTGATAAATATAACAATATGCATTTGGGTATACTCTTATGGATGCATATTGACTCTAGCTTGTATTTGTTATATTTTATATATTGTTATATAGTTTATATATTGTTATAGCTTTAGTGTATAGTTGAGTTAGCAGGAAAAATGACACAGTAAAACTTCCAGGCCCTGTGAGATACTACATATGGTATGGCCACATTACAATCTATGAAGTAAGTATAGTGAGTTCCAAGTTTATCTCCATTTCTAATAATCTTCAATAAAGAATGCATGAACTGTGAGATGCTAGTGAGCTTAAATGAAGCCATACTAGTATATTTGTTTTGAATCAAAATCTCCAGCACATTTAAAATACCCCTATTGCCAAAAATTCCAAGGATTCTTCACCCATTACTTTCTCATATCACCCAACAATCCCAGATCTTGAGAGATTGTGAAGGGTTTGGAGCTTGACCTGATTTCTTACGGTTTTACCCATCAGGGCAAATATTTTAGGTTTCCAGAGTGAAACCAGGAACTGCCCCCAGCTCTGCCAACAACATGACCCAACTCCATGTATAAGGTTGCCACATTGGTGTTTAAAAGGAGGACACTTAAAGGGACAGTCAACCCCAAATTTTTTGTTGCTTTAAAATATAGATAATCTCTTAATTACCCATTCCCCAGTTTTGCATAACCAACACAGTTATAATAATACACGTTTTACATCTGTAATTACCTTGTATCTAAGCCTCTGCAGACTGTCCCCTTATTTTAGTTCTTTTGACAGACTTGCATTTTAGCCAATCAGTGCTCACTCCTCAGTAAATTCACGTGCATGAGATCAATGTTATCTATATGAAACACACGAACTAATGCCCTCTAGTGGTGAAAAACTGTCAAAATGCATTTAGATTAGAGGCGGCCTTCAAGGTCTAAGAAATTAGCAAATGAACCTCCTAGGTTTAGCTTTCAACTAAAAATACCAAGATAACAAAGCAAAATTGGTGATAAAAATAAATTGGAAAGTTGTTTAAAATTACGTGCTCTATTTCTAATTTTTTTTTTACTTGACTGTCCCTTTAATGAAAACTACATGTCAGGGGCTTTTTAAAGAAACATTTTTAATAATGTTTTATTACAAGAACCGTGAAATATGCATTTTTCATATTTGTCCACCTTTAAATGGAATGTCTACAATAGAATCTAATTGTATAACATGATAGACATTCCCTTTATTACCCATTCCCCAGTTTTGCATAACCAACACAGTTATATTAAAGGGACACTGAACCCAAATTTTTTCTTTTGTGATAGAGCATGAAATTTTAAGCAAATTTCTAATTTACTCCCATTATCAAATTTTCTTCATTCTCTTGGTATCTTTATTTGAAATGCAAGAATCTAAGTTTAGATGCCGGCCCATTTTTGGTGAACAACCTGGGTTGTTCTTGCTGATTGGTGGATAAATTAATTCACCAATAAAAATGTGCTATTCAGAGTTCTGAACGAAAAAACGCTTAAATGCCTTATTTTTCAAATAAAGATAGCAAGAGAATGAAGAGAAATTGATAATAGGAGTAAATTAGAAAGATGCTTAAAATTGCATGCTCTATCTGAATTACAAAAGAAAAAAATTGGGTTCAGTTTCCCTTTAATACACCTTTTACCTTTGTGATTACCTTGTATCTAAGCATCTTCTGACAGCCCCCTGATCACATGACTTTTTATTTATTATCTATTGACTTGCATGTTAGCCAATTAGTGCTGTGTTGTGCTGACTCTTAAATAACTCCTCGGGCGTGAACACATTTTTATCTATATGGCCCACATGAACTAATAGTCTCCTGTTGTGAAAAGCAAATAAAAAAGCATGTGATTAAGAGGCTGTCTATAGAGCCCTTGAAACAGGCAGACATTTAGAGGTTTAAATGTTATAGAGTATATTAATCTAGCAATGTTGGTTGTGCACAGCTGGGGAATGGGTAGTAAAGGCATTTTCTATCTTTTTAAACAATAACAATTTTAGTGTAGTATGTCCCTTTAAAGCAACAATATGGCAACCCTACACACATGTAAAAATCTAGCCCTGCCCACTGCTCACCCAAAGCCCCTCCTCTCAAGACCACACCCACAAAACACAGGTGGACCAACCCCCACAAGTCCCCCCTCAACTCCCTGTCCCACAAAGCCTTTGGGAAATGTTGGGTAGTGTGCTTAATGGAAAATAACATTTATTACTTCAATATTTAAATAACTAATATATGGTTGTTGTTGTTGTTTTTAAACCAACTTTTATTTTGTCTTTGTATTAAAGTTTTTACATGTTTCAAAAGGGACATAAACTGAATAACAAAAATGCTCTAATGTATCAATTTTGCTTAGTTCTTTGGTATAATTTGTTAAAAAATAATCATAGCTGAGCTCAGGAGTGTGCACATGTATTTAGCCATTTGGCAGCAGTGTATGCAACAATGTTTATAGTAATGTTATACATATTTGCAAGCACTGCTGCCAAAGTATATTAAAGTCACATGCTCTCTCCTAAGCTTCTATAAGCCGATCTAACTTTACTCATCAACAAAGATACCAAAAGGACAAAGATAATTTGATCATAGAAGTAAATTTCATATTTTTATTTTTTAATTGCAGGCTCTATCTGAATCACTAAAGTTTAATTTTGATTTTACTGTCCCTTTAATTAAAGTATACCTTAAATATGTCACATTGGGGACATCATTAACCGACATGGCCTAAGGTATCATTGTTACGCTGATGACAGACACAACTCTACTTCTCCTTTGCTCCAGATACTACAGACCCAGCATGCCGCATAAACAGTTGCTAAACAGACCTCATAGAATGGATGAATGCTAGCTGTCTCAAAGTGAACCCGGACAAAACAGAGTTACTCTTGGTGAGGGGACCCCGGGCATCAAAAATATCCCACGATCACCCAACTGGCCTGGAGCTTGGAGGCTCTGAACTCGTTAGTTCAGCAAAGGTACGAAACCTCAGAGTGCTGATTGACGCTGGACTATCTTTTAAACAGCAGATTTCCTCCGTAACAAAATCTGCCTATTTTCATCTAAAAAACATAGCCAGGATACAACACTTAATTCCACCGGATGATATGCCAACATTAATCCATGCATTTATATCCTCTAGGCTAGATTACTGCAATGCACTTTACTTGGGCCTTCCAAAAAAAGAACGCCATCGTCTTCAGATGGTACAAAATGCAGCAGCCAGACTATTGACCAATCAAACTCGCTCCTGCCACATAACACCTGTTCTCCACTCCCTGCATTGGCTTCCAATTAAATGGCGAACATATTTTAAAATTGGCCTGCTGACCTTCAAAGCCTTAAACAACCAAGGTCCACAGTACCTGAAAGAGCTCCTGACACCCTACATCTTATTCCGCACACTTAAGTCAGCCAACACTTCCCTCCTCTCAGTGCCAAGAATAAGGACAAACTCAGGCTCCAGAGCATTCGGCCACGCTGCCCCTACTTTCTGGAACTCTTTACCGTGCGCAGTCAGAGAGGCACCGTCCTTACAGACTTTTTAAAAAAAAACCTAAAGACCCACCTCTTCCATCAGGCATTCAGTCCGCTTATCTGACCTTCAGAAACTCCTAACTTTTATGTCTTTTTGTTGGTATATTTGTAAAGTGCTTTGAGTCTCAAAGGGAGAAAAGCGCTATATAAATCGCAAATTATTATTATAGACAGATTAGACAAAAAAATATAGGAATACACTGTATCAATTGCTTTTTGTTTTCACTAAATATTATGTTTGGCTTTAAAGGGACATTAAACACGAAATAAATGATAGGTAGAAAATGCATTCAAAGAAAAGATTAGTCTGAGGATAACATGTAGATGTGTTTTAAAGTTTCATTAGCAGTTTAAATATTGACTAAATAATTGTAAACTTTTATGGCTAGATCACGAGTCTTGCGTTAGCCTTAAAAAGCAGCGTTGAGAGGTCCCAATGCTGCTTTTTAACACCCGCTGGTATTACGAGTCTGACAGGTACAGGTGTACCGTTCACTTTTCTTCTGCGACTCGAGGCTACCGCAAATCCCCTTACGTCAATTGCATATCCTATCTTTTTAATGGGATTTGCCTAACGCTGGTATTACGAGTCTTGGAAGAAGTGAGCGGTAGACACTCTCCTGTCAAGACTCCTACCGCATTTGAAAGTCAGTAGTTAAGAGTTTTATGGGCTAACGCTGGAACATAAAGCTCTTAACTAAAGTGCTATAAAGTACACTAACACCCATAAACTACCTATTAACCCCTATACCGAGGCCCCCTCACATCACAAACACTAAAATAGATTTTTTAACCCATAATCTGCCGACCGGACATCGCCGCCACCTACATTATACCTATAAACCCCTAATCTGCTGCCCCTAACATCGCCGACACCTACATTATATTTATTAACCCCTAATCTGCCGCCCCCAACGTCACCGCCACCTACCTACAATTATTAACCCCTAATCTGCCGACCAGACATCGCCGCCGCTTTAATAAATGTTTTCCCGCCTCGCAAACACTAGTTAAATTTTATTAACCCCTAATCTGCCGTCCCTAACATTGCCGACACCTACCTACATTTATTAACCCCTAATCTGCCGCACCCAACGTCGCTGCTACTATACTACATTTATTAACCCCTAAACCTAAGTCTAACCCTAACCCCCCCTAACTTAAATCTAATTTAAATAAATCTAATGAAAATTACTATTATTAACTAAATTATTCCTATTTAAAACTAAATACTTACCTATAAAATAAACCCTAATATAGCTACAATATAACTAATAGTTACATTGTAGCTATTATAGGATTTATTTTTATTTTACAGGCAACTTTGTATTTATTTTAACTAGGTAGAATAGTTATTAAATAGTTATTAACTATTTAATAGCTACCTAGCTAAAATAAATACACATTTACCTGTAAAATAAATCCTAACCTAAGTTACATTTACACCTAACACTACACTATAATTAAGTATGTGTGTGTGAGGGGGGCGCTAATAAAAGCTCTAAGTGTTAAAAACTATGAGACAAGAGAATATGAACTGAAATCAGGCTTTTTTATGCACTGTATATAAATTAGAATGCAGATATTTAAATATAGAATGCCTGGATACACTATATCACTTTCCAAATAGAAAATAAATAATAAATGGGAACCGAGATGACATTTTTACAATTTTACTGATAAGACAACATAAAAACAAATCGATGCCTCATACAAACAAATAATAAAGCTTAAAAATAAAAAAACATACATATTGTGTAAACTAGCAAAGTAGACAGTTTATAATAATTGACCCCCAAGTAAAAACTAAGTTGATATAAAAGCGTGGCAGTCTGTAGTAATAGGTTGAGAGAGCCAAGATAATTTTAAGATATATGGTAAATACGCAAACTGGATAGGATGGCAACAAAAAGTTTTCCACTGCGATCTCTGTATGAAGTCTTGATGTGTAAGAAAGAAAGTTACAGTCTTACAATATCGTATGCCTGATTTTCCTCATAGTGCAACAATGTATCGGATAATATGTGTCAATCTTTATTTAAAGGGTGCCGTACTTTTCCAAATACTTCTTTAGACCCAGCAATTTCTTTAGGTAAAATAGTAGTGGCCAGCCACCATTTAACTGTTAGATGTTTTGTGCTGGGGAAAGTGTTTAGACACTATATAGCATAGGCAGATAGATCCAAAAAATTTGTACCTTAAAGTGAGTCTCTCTTAGCCCGCTATGCAGGTAATCTCACCATATAACAATAGGCAAATAGACCCAAAAATTCGTACCTAAAAGTGAGTCTCTCTTAGCCCGCTATGCAGGTAATCTCACCATATAACAATAGGCAGATAGAAACAAAAATTTGTACCTTAAAGTGAGTCTCTCTTAGCCTGCTATGCAGGTAATCTCACCCTTTTCTTGTGTGCGGTAAGATCTTGAAAAAGCCCGGAATTAGGGTGAAACGCATAGAAGCTGTGTTAGAATTGTTCATGTAAAAGATACCTTTCCTCCTTGATTCTGCCTCCCAGAGGTAAACTCTTACCTTCCGCTGTCACAAGAAATCAGTTTGGAGATCCGATCTCCCCCTGCGTACACTGGAGTACTAAGTGCAGGAGGTGACAACCGGTTGTTTGGTAACTTGCGCAAGTTTGAAGAAACCGGGATAAGCGACAACTACTAGCAGAAGCATCAACCTCGGAAGTATTCAGAATCCTACCGCACACAAGAAAAGGGTGAGATTACCTGCATAGCAGGCTAAGAGAGACTCACTTTAAGGTACGAATTTTTGGGTCTATCTGCCTATTGTTATATGGTGAGATTACCTGCATAGCGGGCTAAGAGAGACTCACTTTAAGGTACAAATTTTTTGGATCTATCTGCCTATGCTATATAGTGTCTAAACACTTTCCCCAGCACAAAACATCTAACAGTTAAATGGTGGCTGGCCACTACTATTTTACCTAAAGAAATTGCTGGGTCTAAAGAAGTATTTGGAAAAGTACGGCACCCTTTAAATAAAGATTGACACATATTATCCGATACATTGTTGCACTAAGAGGAAAATCAGGCATACGATATTGTAAGACTGTAACTTTCTTTTTTACACATCAAGACTTCATACAGAGATCGCAGTGGAAAACTTTTTGTTGCCATCCTATCCAGTTTGCGTATATACCATATATCTTAAAATTATCTGGGCTCTCTCAACCTATTACTACAGACTGCCACGCTTTTATATCAACTTAGTTTTTACTTGGGGGTCAGTTATTATAGACTGTCTACTTTGCTAGTTTACACTTTTAATATGTATGTGTTTTATTTTTAAGCTTTATTATTTGTTTGTATGAGGCATCGATTTGTTTTTATGTTGTCTTATCAGTAAAATTGTAAAAATTTCATCTCGGTTCCCATTTATTATTTATTATTTATTTTCTATTTGGAAAGTGATATAGTGTATCCAGGTATTCTATATTTAAATATCTGCATTCTAATTTATATACAGTGCATAAAAAAGCCTGATTTCAGTTCATATTCTCTTGTCTCATAGTTTTTAACACTTAGAGCTTTTATTAGCGCCCCCCTCACACACACATACTTTTTCATTCTCTATTTTTTAACCTGGAAGAGGTTAATAGAGAGGAGGCTTAAGTGTTTTAAGTCCCAGCGCTTTTTACACATTTCACCCAATTATAGATATCTCTACTACACTATAATTAAACTAATTACCTCAACTACCTACAATTAATTACAATTAAATTAAATAAACTAAATTACGAAAAAAACACTAAAATTACAGAAAATAAAAAAAGAATTACAAGAATTTTAAACGAATTACACCTAATCTAATCCCCCTAATAAAATAAAAAAGCCCCCCAAAATAATAAAATTCCCTACCCTATACTAAATTACAAATAGCCCTTAAAAGGGCCTTTTGAGGGGCATTGCCCCAAAGTAATCAGCTCTTTTACCTGCAAAAAAAAATACAATACCCCCCAACATTACAACCCACCACCCACACACCCCTACTCTAAAACCCACCCAATCCCCCCTTAAAAAAACCTAACACTAACCCCCTGAAGATCACCCTACCTTGAGCCATCTTCACCCAGCAGGGCACAAGTGGTCCTCCATACGGCAGAAGTCTTCATCCGATCATGGCAGAAGAGGTCCTCCAGACGGTAGAAAGCTTCATCCAGGCGGCATCTTCTATCTTCATCCTTCCGGAGCGGAGCGGGTCCATCTTCAATCCAGCCGACGCGGAGCATCCTCTTCAAACAAAGTCCTATCGAAGAATGAAAGAATCCTATCAGCCAATCGGAATTAA
The DNA here is from genome assembly GCF_027579735.1 of Bombina bombina. Taxonomy (NCBI): domain Eukaryota; kingdom Metazoa; phylum Chordata; class Amphibia; order Anura; family Bombinatoridae; genus Bombina; species Bombina bombina. The sequence goes on from NC_069505.1 coordinate 69,774,546, forward strand.
GGTAGGAAAAATCCTATTGGCTGATGCTATCAGCCAATTGGATTGAAGTTCAATCCGATTGGCTGATCCAGTCAGCCAATAGGATTGACCTCGCATTCTATTGGCTGATTAAAATTCTTGTATTTCTTTTTTTCTTTTCTGTAATTTTGTGTGTTTTTTTCTCGTAATTTAGTTTATTTAATTTAATTGTAATTAATTGTAGGTAGTTTAGGTAATTAGTTTAATTTTAGTGTAGTGTTAGGTGTATTTATAACTTAGGTGTATTTATAATTTGTATTTATTTTAGCTAGGTAGCTATTAAATAGTTAATAACTATTTAATAACTATTCTACCTAGTTAAAATAAATACAAAGGTGCCTGTAAACTAAAAATAAATCCTAAAATAGCTATAATGTAACTATTAGTTATATTGTAGCTATATTAGGGTTTATTTTATAGGTAAGTATTTAGTATTAAATAGGAATAATTTAGTTAATAATAGTAATTTTCTTTAGATTTATTTAAATTATATTTAAGTTGGGGGGGTTAGGGTTAGACTTAGGTTTAGGGGTTAATAAATTTAGTATAGTGGCGGCGACGTTGGGGGCAGCAGATTAGGGGTTAATAATTGTAGGTAGGTGGTGGCGACATTGGGGGGACAGATTAGGGGTTAATAAATATAATGTAGGTGTCGGCGATGTTAGGGGCGGCAGATTGGGGGTTCATAAGTATAATGTAGGTGGCGGCGATGTCCGGAGCGGAAGATTAGGGGTTAATAGTATGATGTCGGGGGCGGCAGATTAGGGGTTAATAAGTGTAAGATTAGGGGTATTTAGACTCAGGGTTCATGTTAGGGTGTTAGGTGTAGATGTAAAATGTATTTTCCCATAGGAAACAATGGGGCTGCGTTAGGAGCTGAACGCTGCTTTTTTGCAGGTGTTAAGTTTTTTTTCAGCCGGCTAAGCCCCATTATTTCCTATGGGGAAATCATGCACAAGCACGTTTAGCCAGCTCACCGCTGACTTAAGCAACGCTGGTATCGAGGTGAGATCTGGAGCTAAATTTTGCTCAACGCTCACTTTTCTGAGGCTAACGCAGCCATTCAGAAAACTCGTAATACCAGCGTTGTTTTAAGTGAGCGGTGAAACAAAAAGGCTCGTTAGCATCGCACCGCTCTACCGACAAAACTCGTGATCTAGCCGTTAATGTCTATAAAACAATGGGAGCTGCCATATTGTAACTTAAGTTACCTTCTCTGCTGTGGCCAATTAGAGACAGTTATAAATAGGTCACTAGAGTGTGCAGCCAATATATATATATATATATATAAATATCCAATTAATCATTTTATATTACCATCTCAAAGTGTTTAATGTCCCTTTAACAAAGCTTAGTCTGGATTTTATCCAAATCAAAAGCTTTTCTTTTTCTTTTTTTGCAATCCCAAAGCTGATTACCATCTATTAATACAGAGGTAAAATACTTTCAAGAACATTTACATATCGTATGCTCTATTTTCTTGGCAAATTGTGTGAGAGATCACGATGAGCAAGTCTTATGAGAGATGTACAGAGCTTGGACTTTGTCAAACATTATTGTACATATGCTGCAATCCCCACACAGATAAAAATAAAAAAAAATCCCACATCAGTATCACAATGTGATTCCTTTTTATAACAAGCAAGGTATGATCACAGGGGGAATTGCACAGTACAGGCCAGGCACTCTCAATTCATCCGAAGGTCAATTATTTGCAGAATGTGTTGTTGAACATGCAGAAGGGTCTGTACAAATCTAAAGGGATTATAATTGGAGATATTCCCATTTCAGAAAAACTGCAGTTGTTGGATGACATCTATCAACAGGGCTTGAAATACAATACTAAGTAAAAGAAAGAATTTTCTCACTTCTTCTTTCAGTTCATACTTATTTTTAGAACAATTATATATCTGCAAGATAAACATTGGTACCACATTTGTTTGCCTATAAACATGAAGATATTTTTCTATTGGTTAAAGAAATGCAATAGCTAAAAAAGTAAATGGATATAAAGGTGTGTGTGTGTGTATGTATATATATATATATATATATATATATATATATATTCCAGTCTTTTGTAAAGTAACACAAAGTCAAAATTAAATTTAAAGGGACACGAAAACCAAAATGTTTCTTGTATGATTTGGATTGAGATAACAATTTTAAACAATTTCACTGTTGAATTTATTATCTAATGTTCTTAATTCTCTTAGTATCCTTTGTTGAAGAGGCAGTCATGCAGTACTGGGAGCTAGCTGGGAGCCAATAACATGTGGCATATATGTGCAGCCACCAATCAACAGCCACTGTGCCTACCTAGCCATGCTGATATTTATTCTAACAACTGCACACTTACAACCCTAATACAAATCTAGCATGGAAGCAAATATATATTTTGCTATATATTTTAAATTACACATATTGGCATTAACATCACATGTATGTTGTGTACATAAGATTTCCACAGATAGGAAGATGGGTTCATTGTTGCTGCAAACAATAGTTGTTTCTACTGCATTGAAAACTATGGGGAATGCTTTAGGCATTCATAAACAATCTCTACATGCAAATGATTTTTCCTTCACATTTTTCTTTTTTGTATTTAAAGCAAAAGACATAAATCAATTTTACAAATCAATTACAGGTAATCAATCAAAATCAGTGGACCAAGAGTTATTACTGTAAAAAAAATAAGCACTTTCAAGTTCCCTAAAATATATATTTTCCCATTTCCTGAAAATACCACATAAAAAAAAAAAAAACAACATATTTTTAAAAAAATAAAATGTGCAGTCTTATACAAATAAATAAAAACAGAAATATTCTTAAATGAAACAATTATTTCCATACAAGAAAAGTAATCACCGAAAACTCAAAGCACCAAGTTGAGGGTCTTGTAAGCAGGTTTATACTCACAGTGGTCAGGAGACATGGAACGCATTGTACAGTATATGAATACAAGTTTTAACCTTTTATCCATTTCCTGTGCTATTCCCCAGCTGTTAGGGTGTTCACTCACCTTTCGCTTGGACTGTTACTTTTGTAATTTCCATCTTCTCTCTTCGTTTGGAGAGAGTTGTTGCTGGAGTGTCGAGTGTTTGAGTTTTCTAATTTTACTTAATTTTTTTCATATCTTCACAAATTACGCTATGTGTCACCCCTTTTCTCTTTTTGAATTTACAAAATGATGCCTTGATCTGTTTGGTTTTGAAGTGGAGCTGCCTAAACGCCATTTTACAGACTGGAGTTGTATCTGGTGAATTGATTGGACAAACCATTACCATTTTTTCTGTCTTATTCTCACATTGCTTTGATTTTTTACCACTTATTTATGATTGCACTAGATGTCCATTGTCTATGTATTTGAGAGGCTTGTGCGCCCCTTAGAGATCATCAGGTTCCGTATATGAACTGCACATACGCAGTTCATTTTAATTTAAAGGGACATGAAACCCAAAATGTTTTTCATGATTCAGATTCATTATACAATTTTAAACAACTTTCCATTTTAATTTATCATCGAATAGGCTTCATTCTCTTGATATCCTTTGAGATAGCTGAAAGTCAATGACGAGGCTTATATGTGCAGCCATCATTCGGCATCTTTTAGGCCTAGTTAGGTATACTTTTCAACAAAGAATACAAAGAGAACTAAAGAAATTAGATAGAAATAATTTTTCTAAATTGCATGCTCTATCTGAAATTTTGGGTTTTATGTCCCTTTAAGATCAAATGCCTCCGGTGCCTTAAATGTATACAACATATACAGCAGGTGGGATCGCTCTTTACTGCATAAATAAATGGAAACGGGTCTGAGGGAAGATTTAGAATTGGTAAGTTTCTTCTGTTTATATATTGACAATTAAAATAACTATTTCAAAGGATAAAAAGTTGGCGTTTTGCATTAAAGGGATATATTAAAGGGATATGAAACCCAAAAATGTTCTTCTGGGATTCAGACAGAACGTGCCAATTTAAAAAACTTTTTCATTTACTTCTGTTATCAAATTTGCTTCATTCCCATGTTATTCTTTATTAAAGGAACATTAAACCCAATTTTTTTCTTTCATGATTCAGATAGAGAATACAATTTTAAACAACATTCCAATTTACTTCTATGATCTAAATTGCTTCATTCTTTAGATAGTCTTTGTTTAAGAAATAGCAATGCACATGGGTGAGCAAATCACACGAGGCATTTGTGTGCAGCCAACAATCAGAAGCTTCTGCGCCTATCTAGATATGCTTTTCAGCAAAGAATATCAAGAGAATGAAGCAAATTTGATAATAGAAGTAAATTAGAAAGCGATTTAAAATTGTATGCTCTATCTGAATTGTGAAAGAAAAACGTTGGGTTTCACATCCCTTTAAATACAAATGCAGATCACATAGGCAGATTTTGTAAAGTATATTTTTATCATCACTTTAAATTGAATCCATATAGCAGTACAATAACAAGTAGAGCTACAGTACAGACACAATTAATAGCGCAAGTTGTGTTATCGTTTGTGTGACCTTGCACACAGAAAAACACTCAGGGCTAGATTACAAGTAGAGCTCTAAATATTGCTTGTATGCAAGCGATATTAGTAGACGTTCACAGCGGAAACCAATTTGGATTTTTTCGAATTTCGTTTCGGATCGATTCAAATTTAGATACATTCAAATGTATTAGTTTCGGATTAATTTGTATTCGGAGGTATGCGTTTCAGATTTGATTAGTAAATTTGGAAGTTCGGTATGTTGATTAAGATGGTGACACAAACGGAATTATTTCCCTGTTCTATCTCACTAAATTTAATTTTTATACTGAATTGTGATTAGTCCGTGGCCATTCGAATGTAACAAATAAATCCAAACTAATTTGGATTTATTCATTACAAATGCATTCGGATTAGTTTAGTTTCGCTGCTAGGGTAATTCAAAAATTCGAATCGATTTGAATCTCTGAATTTGGCAAATTCATCCGAACTTCGATTCGAAACGAAACGCACGTCTAGATATTAGTGCTCCACTTTGTAAAACCAATGCACGATAATGTGTGGTGGTATTACAAGTAAATTGCAATTGCTAGGAAGCATTGCTCTCAGGAGAGCGCGCTTCCATAGGCTCCTATGGGAGTCTTCTTTTGATGCCATCATAGACGGCATAAGAACCTCGCTTAGTGAAGGGGGTAAGTAGCGCAGCGATGGGAAACATTTTAAAATATATATGAATATGATTATATGCATATCTATTTAAGGGTTAATATGTGTATATATACATGTTAACAAATTCAAAAGGAGACACCGACATCCATCTTTCTTGTAGGTAAAATCTTGTAAACTTTATTAGGCAATGTTAAAAAGAAGAGACAACACAGCAAATGTACTAAGAGTCAGACGTGGGCGCAGCACACAGGCATACGCGTTTCGGAAAGAGATTCCGTAGTCACAGCCTGACATGCTACCCCACACACCTGTTTAAAAACCCCATGGGCTAATATAATAGGTTAAAACAGGAACTACCCCCATAGACTCTAGCCAATAGGACAGTAAATAACATATACAGCAGTAATCCTAATTAACACTTCATTATCTCAGTGGCCAGCATATCTGCTATATACAACAAAAAATCATAGTAAATATAAATGCATATGAATAGACATTTTTGTATAACTAAATGACAGTCACAATCCTAATGCGAAAGTGTCAATAATATTTAAGATGTAGCACAGGGGAGATGTCATAGCTACAGCATTATTTGAAAAAATGTATTAATATAGTAGTAAAATAAATAAATAAATAATAAGATTGAGAAAGAGCATAATGGGCAAATTAGTATGATGTAAATGAATCACATGAATATGTAAAGGGATTTCATCATAGGAGGAATAGATGATCATAATACAGATAAAATGAGCAAAAAATGTATACCGTCGTATGCAAAAAGGGTATATAAGTGTCAGAAGGGCTCCATGTGCTTAATATATAGATACTGTCATGTGAGCTATTAGATAATAAATACAATCGTTGGTGTACAGAGCAAATATTAGCAGAATATTATTCCCAGTGATTAATAATATCAAATCTGGAATTCAGACCTTTGGTACAACGATTGTATTTATTATCTAATAGCTCACATGACAGTATCTATATATTAAGCACATGGAGCCCTTCTGACACTTATATACCCTTTTTGCATACGACGGTATACATTTTTTGCTCATTTTATCTGTATTATGATCATCTATTCCTCCTATGATGAAATCCCTTTACATATTCATGTGATTCATTTACATCATACTAATTTGCCCATTATGCTCTTTCTCAATCTTATTATTTATTTATTTATTTTACTACTATATTAATACATTTTTTCAAATAATGCTGTAGCTATGACATCTCCCCTGTGCTACATCTTAAATATTATTGACACTTTCGCATTAGGATTGTGACTGTCATTTAGTTATACAAAAATGTCTATTCATATGCATTTATATTTACTATGATTTTTTGTTGTATATAGCAGATATGCTGGCCACTGAGATAATGAAGTGTTAATTAGGATTACTGCTGTATATGTTATTTACTGTCCTATTGGCTAGAGTCTATGGGGGTAGTTCCTGTTTTAACCTATTATATTAGCCCATGGGGTTTTTAAACAGGTGTGTGGGGTAGCATGTCAGGCTGTGACTACGGAATCTCTTTCCGAAACGCGTATGCCTGTGTGCTGCGCCCACGTCTGACTCTTAGTACATTTGCTGTGTTGTCTCTTCTTTTTAACATTGCCTAATAAAGTTTACAAGATTTTACCTACAAGAAAGATGGATGTCGGTGTCTCCTTTTGAATTTGCTGATTACTCCAGTCCTTACCGACCCATCAGCTGATGCTACAGCCTGGAGCGGATCACAGTTTGCAGCACCTCCGGAAAAGAACTCCTGCCATTGGAGGAATACCCGTGACGTATAGCTACACACCCACACCCAAGCCGACGAGCACACGGAATACAGCTGAGGCCCTGTGAGCCGCTCAATTGAAGTCTGGATCTTCGGAAGCGGCACAGAGGCGGCTGTACTTTGGGCAGCGACACTGTCAAGTGGATAATCGAACTGGCTAGAGTGGGGTGAGTTACTCAATTGCATAAGTGCTATTTGAAGTGTCACTCATTACCGGGGATTCTGCACTGGTCCATTCATACTTATTGATTACAGCCCGGTTTGGCTGAGGTCTGTCGTTGGGTTTCTCTGTTTGATTTGTATATACATGTTAACACATAAATATACATGTATATAAGCATATAGATATATATTTACATTGCAACACATAGTTCCCATAGACCGCAATGTTAATTCACTTTTCACTGCTGTTTTTTTTCTAACACCCCACTCCCACCAACTTTAAAGCCCCAAAACCGCCTAGTGCAGTTTTTTTTTTCTTTAAACAAAAATGCTTTTTTTTTCTTCCCAGTGGCATTTAGAGTCCACGATTCCATTCATTACCTGTGGGAAATTCAACGCCTGGCCACCAAGAGGAGGAAAGGCGCCCCAGCCAAAGCTTAAGATCCTTCCCACATTCTCCCAGTCATTCTTTGCCTTTGTAAAATAGAGGATGGAGAAGATGGTGCTCTGAAAAAAATCTGGAATTGATTCCTTTAATGGGTAGCTTCCCTTCAAGTGAGGACTAAGGTTAATGCTGTATCCATGTAAATCCCTTAGTTAGAGTATTGGTAAGCTGTTAGCTGCTGGATGTCACAGGGATTTTCTCTGCCCTCCTTCCAGCAAATTTATGCAAACACCCTGACCTGGCAACCAGTGTTACCGTACACTGTTTATCTTTTTCTACTACAGGTCCCTGGCAGAGGTCTGGTAGTGCTGCCCCACAGCAAAGGCTTCTAAAGGTAAGTAAGTGTCCTTTATTTCACAGGGTGAATGGCATGGCACTATGAGGGGTTAATGCTCCTATTGCCTTTACTGGAGCCTGGGGCACTTTACATATTCCTTTGCTAATAATATTTTTACTGTGGGCAGTTAAAAGGAGCAGGATCACCGTGTTTAAATATTTACTGATATCTAAAGCTTTAATATCAGTATTGGGACATGAGGCTGTCTGGGCTTGCACAAGGGAGTTTGTTTATGACGGGCACTTTATTAACTTAGGTGCCGTTTTTGTGCTTTGTGGCAACAGTGGGTTGTTCTTTATTTGTGAGACATTCTATTGGAGGTACTGAGCGATATGGCGCTGCGGATTTTCACACGTTTCTCTTTTCCATTACAGACCTCCCATAGTATGGCGTACCACGTGACTGACGCACACATTGTGTTTTCACATCGCTGTTCACTCCGTGTGATACACTGACTACGGAGGTGGCGAGTGGAGCGGTAGTGATTATCGAATCCCCGCTACTCAATCTCAGAGCCGATTCAGGAGAGCAGTATTCGGTAGAAGGGAGGTGGTCAGTTAGCCCGGACATCGCGAGAGTTATAGAGGTGCCGGTGTGATGAGAGTGGGAGGTGACGTCACTGGATGTGGGTGTGGCTTATAGCCATTGTTTATGTTAGATGTGTTTTACAAGCTGTATACTTCTATGTTCTGCAATAAAATATTGTTGTACCTTCTATGCTGTGTCCTGCATCTCATGACATGGTTTCAGAAGCACTTGCCTGCACTTCTGTTTCCTGAGTAATGATTATGTCGAAGTTTACCCCACCTGAGCCTTTTGATTTCTCTCAGCCTGCAGCTTGGCCCACATGGTGTAAGCAGTTTCAGCACTTTAGGATTGCTTCCAAGCTGGACAAGGAGAGTGGTGAAGTACAAGTTAATTCTCTTTTATACTCTATGGGGATAGATGTGGAGCCAGTGTACAATGGCTTTACTTTCCAAGAAGGGGAAGAATTTGACTTTGAAAAAGTTATGAACAAACTCACTTTGTGCCTGAAAAAAATGTCATTCATAAGAGGGCTGTTTTCACAAACGTGCTCAGCGTGTGGGAGAATCTGTGGAGTCATTTGTGCGTAGCCTGTATGAACTAGCTGAATTTTGTGAGTTTGGTGTTGCTGAAGAAGGGCAAATCAAAGACCATATAGTCATAGGAGTTGCAGATGCTGAGGACTCACTGAAGCTACAGTTGGAGGCTCAATTAACATTAGATGGGGCTATTACGATGGTGAAAAAGCAAATTGCTGATTTGAGTTCTGAGAGTATTGTGGATGAAGTACAGCAGTTCAGGAGAGCTGCAGGTGAAAGGCACAGAGTCAGCGGTAGACCAGGGGCAACAAATAGGCCCAGAAGTGGATGGGCGCAGCCGGCTCGCTGCACACTTTGTAACCGTACCTATAATCAGAATGTCGTATGCCCCGTTAAAGATAAAAGATGTAGAAAGTGTAACCGAATGGGTCATTTTAAAGTGGCATGTAAAAATGAATACATTAAGGAGATGCAGGTGGATAGTGACCAGGAGGGTCAAGAAGTGCCCTTTGTAGGGTCTGTTTTTGAACGTTCTGGTTCAGACGAAGATTGACGGGTTACCACTACTGTAATGGGAGCCAAGGTTGCCTTCAAGATTGACAAGGAAGCAGACATCACTGTTATGTCCCTTGCAGCATTCATAAAACTGCCTCGACAGCCTCAGCTGGCAAAAGTTACAACAAAAGTTCATAGTGCTGGTGGCCATTTCGATTGTGCGGGTTAATTTCTTGCAAGCTGTGAGTACAAGTAGAGGAAATTCACCATGTAGATACAAGAAATTAGAGCTCAGTGTGTTAACAACCTATTGAGCAGGAAAGCAGCCTGTGGTTTGGGCCTTGTCGCCAGGGTGAATGAGATTTCGGAAGACATTTTTGGTGAATTGGGCCTACTGAATTGCAACCCAGTCCTTCTATCACTTAAAAAAACTGGAAGGTATGCATCTGCATAGACTTTAAAAGGCTAAATGAGGCTGTGAAGAGAGAGAGAGATATGTGCTGCTGACGCTTGAAGACCTAGCTCCGAAACTGGCTGGGGTGAAGTTCTTCTCTACACTGGATGCTTTCAGCTATTTCTGACAGATACCTCTAGATCCACAGTACCACAAACTGACTACCTTTATTACACCGGTAGGTCGGTTTTGCTTCTGCAGACTCCCCTTCGAGATATCCTCTGCTCCTGAAATCTTTCAAAGAGAGATGAGTTCCCTCATAAGGGGCCACAAGAGCACGGCAGTCGTCATGGATGACATTTTAGTGTATGGGTCTACATTGGAAGAACATGACCAGTGATTGAGCAGAGTACTGCAGACCATTAGAGAATTTGGGCTGAAATTAAATAGAGACATGCCATTTTAGAAAATCTAAGTTATGTTACTTTGGGCATATCATCAATGGAGATGGCATCAAGCCGGACCCTGATAAAATCCTTTGGTAAAATTATGTTTCATATACCTTATTGTTTTCTTATGCAATTGCTACTGTAATTCTGTGTCTTATGTGTTTAACTGGTTCACACTTTTGAAAAATGTTCAATATATTCATAATCACTTTTGCTACCTCTTGTTTCTATAACAAACTACATTATTCAATTACTCCTTCTCCACCTGCACTGTTCATTAGCCCATCTCTCTTAAACTCACCTTACTTTTGTACTCATGAACTTTACCTATTCCTAAACACTCTCTCTCCCCCCTGCACCTTCTCTCAAAAGCAGTCTCATTACTGCAAATCTGTATCTCATCTCATGTCACTCTCCCTGTTGCTTTTACTAACTGCTGGTGACATCTCCCCTAATCCTGGTCCCCCACAACTGCCTAGCCGTGCACATCCATGTGTACCATCCCACAGGCTCAAAAACAAAACTCTGCCAACCTTACTCACATTCCTCTTGCATCAAAAGCCACTTCCCCTTTCACTTGTTCACTCTGGAACTCTTGCTCTGTTTGCAACAAACTCACTTCTATACATGACCTCTTTATCTCCCACTCCCTCAGCCTTCTGGCCCTAACAGAAACTTGCCTCTCTCCCCTTGACACAGCATCCACTGCTGCTCTGTCACATGGGGGTCTCCACTTCAGCCACACTCCTAGGTCTGGTAATAGACAAGGAGGTGGTGTAGGTATTTTACTTTCCTCTCGTTGCACCTTTCAACAAATACATCCCATCATTTCCCTCATTCAAAACCCACATGATTTGCTTATTCTCCCCTCTCTCTGTACATGTTGCAGTCATATACCGACCCCCTGACTCCTCAACTCAATTTCTAGATCACTTGGCTGCCTGGCTACCTTATTTCCTTTCCTCCGACACCCCTGCCCTCATTCTTGGTAACTTCAACATCCCTCTTGACAATCCCACTGCCTCATCTGCAAAACAACTTCTGCAACTCACTTCCTCTTTCGGTGTTTCACAATGGACTGATTCTCTCACTCGCAAAGATGGTCACTCTCTTGACCTGAACTTTAGCTATCAATGTGCTCTCTTAAACTTCACAAACTCCCCCTTTCCTCTTTCTGACCACCATCTCCTTACTTGCAACATGTCACCCCTCCCTACATCTCTCCCTCCTTCTACTCCTCACACCAAACTTCACAGAAGCATTATATCATTAGATCAGTAACAGCTTGCTAATTCCCTTAAACCTCTCATCTCGACCTTCTCCTCCTTTTCCTGCCCTGAACAATCTATCTGCCACTATAATTCCACCCTTATATCCGTCCTTGACATTCTCGCCCCTCTTAGCATAGCTCAAAAATCAAACACTCATCCTCAGCCCTGGCATACTCCTCTGACACGGTACCTACGCAGATGTTCCCGTACTGCTGAGCGGCACTGGAGAAAATCTCGGAGTTCAGCTGATTTTCTTCCTTACAAATTCATCTTAAACTCCTACTATTCTTCCCTTAATCTCCATATGCAACACTACTTCTCTAGTCTTATCTCTAATCTTTCTTCAAACCGAAAACATCTGTTCTCCACTTTCAATACTCTCCTCCGCCCTCCCCCACCACCTAATACAACTTCTCTGTCAGCTCAAGACTTTGCCAGCCACTTCAATAACAAAATCGACTCCATCAGAAATGAAATCAGTTCTCAACATAATTCCATTCTCTCCCCTCCTCAAATATTCAACAACCCACATAAACTTAAACTTAGCTCATTCTTCCCTGTCACTGAGGAAGAAGTTTCGGCACTTATACTACTCACCTCACTACCTGTCCCCTTGACCCTATCCCCTCACAGCTACTCCCCTCCCTCTCTGCTACCCTTATCCCTATACTAACACACATTTTCAACCTCTCCCTCAGCACCAGTATATTTTCCCTAATAGCTGAAACATGCACTTGTCACACCTATCCTCAAAAAACCTTCCCGTGATCCTACCTCCCTATCCAACTACAACCCTATTTCCCTCCTCCCTCTTGCCTCAAAGCTTCTCGATAAACTAGTATATGCACGCCTACCCCATTTCCTTACGTTAAACTCCCTTCTTGACCCCCTGCAATCTGGATTTCGTCCCCATCACTCCACAGAGACATCAATTGTTAAGGTTACCAATGACCTACTTACAGAAAAATCAAAAGGCCACTTCTCTCTGCTTATCCTCCTTAATCTGTCCGCAGCCTTTGACACTGTTGACCACCCTCTTTTGCTCCAATCCCTCCAATCCTTCGGCATCTGTGACACAGCCCTTTCATGGCTTTCTTCCTACCCCGCTACCCCATCACCACTTTCTATTGGAGTACCGCAAGGCTCTGTCCTCGGTTCCCTTCCCTTCCCAATCTACACGTCATCACTAGGCTCCCTAATAAAGTCCCACGGTTTCCAATATCATTTGTATGCCAACGGCACCCAAATCTACTTCTCTGCACCAGACCTATCTCCTTCCTTGCTAACCTGTGTCACTAACTGTCTTTCTCACATATCTTCTTGGATGTTCTCTCACTACCTCAAGCTAAATCTCTAAAAAAATTAGCTACTCATTTTCCCCCCCTTTCCAAAATCCCCCCCCCCAATCTCTCTATAACTGTTAACAACTCCATCATTACCCCTAACCCACATGCCCAATGTCTTGGGGTCACATTTGACTCAGATCTTTCTTTCACTCCTCACATTCAGTCCTTGGCCAAAGCCTGCCGCTTCCACCTTAAAAACATCTCTAAAATTAGACACTTCCTTACACAAGACACAACTAAGATTTTAATCCACTCACTCATTCTTTCCCGCCTCGATTACTGTAACTCTGTCTTCTCTAGTCTCCCTACCTGCTGCCTAGCTCCTTTACAATCTATAATGAATGCGTCTGCCAGACTCATCTTCCTTACACGTCGCTCTTTATCTGCTGCACCTCTCTGCCAATCCCTTCACTGGCTTCCTCTTACCTCTAGGATCAAACACAAAATTCTCACTCTGACATACAAAGCCCTCAACTGCACTGCTCCCCCCTATATCTCAGACCTTGTCTTCAGATACTCTCCCTCCCGTCCCCTTCGCTCTGCTCATGACCTCCTTCTCTCCTCCTCTCTGGTTACCTCATCGCACTACTGTTTACAGGACTTCTCCAGACTGGCTCCCATCTTGTGGAACTCTCTGCCTCGCTCCATAAGACTCTCCCCTAGTTTTGAAAGCTTCAAGTGGTCCCTAAAGACTCTACTGTTCAAGGATGCATACAACCTATGCTAACCTTACTTTATACCAGTTCCACTCCTCCATTGCTATCTGCTGAACCCCCTTAGCATGTAAGCCTAAGAGTCCAGCTGTTTGTAGATCACCTTCTTAAGAGCTGACTACAACAGTGCAACTCTTGGCAGGGCCCTCTACCCATTTCCTTCTACCCCAAAGTCCTTCTGATGTACACAAGCTGAGACAAATTATGTGGGCATGTTCCTTCCAGATTTATCCACAGTAATACACCCTATCACCGAATTGTTGAAGAAGGATGCTGCCTGGGTCTGGGTCCTTCACAGGAAGAAGCTTTTGTACAGGTCAAGTCCTTGCTGGGGTCTGCCCCAGTGTAAGGGTTCTACGACCCTTCTTAAAACATTGTGGTTAGTGCTAATGCAAGCAGTTATGGGCTAGGGGCCACCCTCCTGCAGCTGAATGAGAGCAAACTACAGCCCATTGCCTACTGTTCCCGTACACTGATGGCTGCTGAGTCAATATTTGCCCAAATTTAAAAAGAATGCCTGGCTGCAGTTTGGGTCTGTGAGCGCTTCCAGCATTACTTAGTGGGTTTAGAGAAATATAGTCTGGAGACTGACTATAGACCGCTAGTCCCTCTAATCAATTCTTTTGATATTGACAAAACACCCCTAAGATGCCAGAGACTTCTGATGAGGCTGCTCAGGTTCAACGTTCAGGCAGTGCATGTGCCGGGGAAACAACTGATAGTGGCAGATACACTTTCCAGGCTCCGCTGGTTGCTGCTGAAGAATCTTCAACTGAATCAGATGTGAAAGTGTTCAGTTCTGGCATCCAAATCCATTTAGTCAGGGAAGCTAGAGCAAATAAGAAAGGAGACATGTCTAGATACAGACCTTCAAGAAGTTAGTAAGTACATAAAAGAAGGTTGGCCCGAGAGCCGGGCAGCCTTGACATCTTTTAAGTTCTTACCAGTCGGAGAGGTCGCAGCTCACGGTGCTGGATGGGTTGGTGCTGTTCCAGGACCGCATTGTTATTCCTGTTAACATGCGGCAGGAGATGTTAAGTAAGATTCATGATGGCCACTTGGGTTTTACAAAGTGCAGAGTAAGGGCAGCTACGGCAGTATGGTGGCCTGGGATCAGTTCCGACATTGCAAGTCACGTGTCAAAATGTGCCTTTTGCTAGGAACGCTAGCCTACTCAGAGAAGGGAGTCTTGATTTCTACTCCGCTGCCTGCAGGCCCATGGCAGAAAATAGCTGCTGATTTGTGTGAACTGTACGGGAAAAAGTACCTAGTTGTGATTGACTACTATTCCAGATATTGGGAGATTGCATCCTTGAATGATTCACCAGTCAAGCCGTTATCACTCATCTCAATAGCTTGTTCACAGTACCTAGCTCTCTTGGCCTATATGGCGACTCCCATCCAAGCCACAGGTATTAGCTGGCACAGCTGATGCTAGGACATCAGATTCGCACCACTTTACCCTCTGTGTGTGTCTTCCAGCTGACCAGTTCTATTCCTCAGGACGAGGTCCTTAGGAGGGATGAAGAGGCTAAAATGGGTTATCGATTCTTCTATGACAGAAAACACTCTGTGAGGCCCTTGCAGGAGCTGAATGTGGGGCAAAGTTTCAGAGTTAAACTGGATGATGAGAATAAATGGAAGACGCCTGCTACGGTAATTGGACGCTCTCCAGAACCAAAGTCTTATGTAGTCCTTACTGATGGGGGGATAGTCACACGTCGAAATAGAAGACATCTTCAGCCAGTGCCTGAGATTTTGGGACTGGATGCCTCAGAACCACCTCCGGTGGGATCCCCCGTTTTAAGAGGGATGCTTCCCCTAAGCATGCGGGGATACTTCTTTGCTTCCAGCAGACTCTCAATCACCTTCTTCTGTATCAGAGGACAGTTCATGTAAAATGACGTCAAGTGGAAGAGTTGTGAAACTTGCAGCCTGATATCGGGATTAGCACTAGTTAGAGCAGTGACCAGAAGAATGGGCAGAATAATCCCATGGTCACTGTGGACTAGGGTAGTCTACCCCAATGTTCAAGTCAGGATTGTATTTCTTGTTTTTCATATATATTCTCTTTAACTTGTTATTTGTTATACACTAAACAAAACAATTTTTGTATGCTTCTTGTATACCTTGTTTTTTGATGTACTCTAAAAAAATATGTATGCTTTGTCCTTTCAAAAAGGGGAAGATTTGATAAAAGTGGGAGGTGATGTCACCGGATGAGGGTGTGGCTTATAGTTTTTGTTGTTTATGTCGCAGTTACCAAGTTAGATGTGTGGTACAAGCTGTATACTTCTATGCTCTGCAATAAAATAGCGTTGTACCTTCTATGCTGTGTCCGGCATCTCATGACAACCGGTATATTGTTTTATTGCTCATTATTGTTCTTCATGTGCATATAAGTTAACGATAAGTGCTAGCTTTTCAAAGGTATTTTATTTTTTATCTTAATATAGTAAAATACTGTGGGATCTGTCCTTGCCTTTTGAAAGAGACAGAATGGATCTGGGCAATGATAATATTAAATTACCGTTTAGTAACAAATGCCTGTAATATGAAGAGGCCCATGTGATTCCCCCTGCTCAGTTGTGTTCCACATGTTTAGCTAATATGTTACAATATAAATCTCTCAAATCTTCTGTTTCTCAAAAAATGTACTCCTCAGAGCCCTCTACCTCTCAGGACTCTGCTGCCCGTGACAAGCCTCATTTTATCTCCTCAGTCCCTGTCCCAAGTTGTTACACCAGCAGTGCCCTGCTGCTCAGCTCAATCTATCTCTGGAGGAAATTTTCTCCCATGAGACTTTGCAATACAGCTTCGGGCAGCTGTCTCTGCTGGGCTGAGTGCCTTTCCTACTTCAGGCAAAAGGAAGATTAAGCATATTTCGCTTGATGCTTGAATCTCTTCTCCTAGAAGACTGCTGTGGCCAGTTTATCCCAAGACTCTGAGGATGAACTCTCCTCGCTACTGGGGGTGAGATATCTGATTCTGACTCTGCAGTAGATAAGTCGTGGAGTCTGAGGATATTAACTTCAGATTCAAAATCGAACACCTGTGCTTGTTGCACAAGGGGGTTCTATCTACTCTGGATTTTCCTGAGCCAAAACCATCTGAGGAATCTAAGATAACTAAGCTTTCCGGGTTTATTATATCAAGCCTAGGGCTCCGGAGGTTTTTCTGGTTCCAGCCCGTATGACGGACATCATCTCTAAGGAGTGGGAAAAGCCTGGAATTCTCCGTCAACAAATTTTAGGAATATGTTTCCGGTGCCTGATGCTAACTTGGAGTTATGGAGTTTAATGCCCAAGGTAGATGGAGCAATCTCCACTTTGGCCAAGATAACTACTATCCCTCTTGAGGACAGTAACTCCTTCAAGGACCCTATGGATCGCAAGCTTGAGGGCTACTTAAGGTTTTTTTATCACCTTGGACTCCTCTGGCAACCGGCAGCCGGCATTGATGCTGTGGCAGGTGCTGAGACTTATTGGTGCGACTCCTTATCAGAAATTATTTGCAGGAGGCCCCTTTAGAAGAGATCCAAGATAAGATCAGGGATCTAAAAATAGCTAACTCCTTTATTTACGATGCTAACCTGCAGGTCATCTGTCTTACTGCCAAGTCATCTGGTTTTGCTATCTTGTCAAGAAGGGCTTTATGGTTAAAATCATGGTCCGCAGACATGGTTTCTAAGTCTAGACTTTTTTCCTTGCCCTTTAAGGGAAATTCCTTATTTGGGCCAGGCTTGGATTCTATAATCCCTACAGTTACTGGTGGGAAGGGAGCTTTCCTTCCTCAGGACAAGAAGGCTAGATGGAAGGGTTCGTCAGTTTGGCCATCGTATCTTTCGTTCAGACTTGGAACAGGAACAAACAGTCCAAGAAACCTGTCTCAGATAATAAGTCAGCATGAAGGGGCGGCCCCCAATCCGGGACAGAATCACGTAGGAGACAGACTATCCTTTTCTAAGGACACTTGCGGCTAGATTTAGAGTTGGGCGGTAGCCTTCAAAACCAGCGTTAGAGGCTCCTTTTGGAGTCAGTCAGGAAAGGGTCTAACGCTCACTTTGCAGCCGCGACTTTTCCATACCGCAGATCCCCCTACGCCATTTGCTTATCCTATCTTTTCAATGGGATCTTTCTAACGCCGGTATTTAGAGTCGTGGCTGAAGTGAGCGTTAGAAATCTAATGACAAAACTCCATCCGCAGAAAAAAAACAGGAGTTAAGAGCTTTCTGGGCTAACGCCGGTTTATAAAGCTCTTAACTACTGTGCTCTAAAGTACACTAACACCCATAAAACTACCTATATACCCCTAAACCGAGGCCCCCACACCGCCGCCACTCTATTAAATTTTTTTTACCCCTAATCTGCCGCTCCGTACACCGCCGGCAGCTACATTATCCCTATGTACCCCTAATCTGCTGCCCCTAACATCGCCGACACCTAAATAATATTTACTAACCCCTAATCTGCCCCCCCCAACGTCGCCGCTACTTTACCTACACTTATTAACCCCTAATCTGCCGACCGAACCGCACCGCTACTATAATAAATGTATTAACCCCTAATCCGTCTCACTCCCGCCTCAATAACCCTATAATAAATAGTATTAACCCCTAATCTGCCCTCCCTAACATCGCCGACACCTAACTTCAAACATTAACCCCTAATCTGCCGACCGGAGCTCACCGTTATTCTAATACATTTTTTAATCCCTAAAGCTAAGTCTAACCCTAACACTAACACCCCCCTAAGTTAAATATAATTTTTATCTAACAAAATAAATTAACTATTATTAAATAAATTAATCCTATTTAAAACTAAATACTTACTTGTAAAATAAACCCTAATATAGCTACAATATAAATTATAATTATATTGTAGCTATTTTAGGATTAATATTTATTTTACAGGCAACTTTGTAATTATTTTAAACAGGTACAATAGCTATTAAATAGTTAATAACTATTTAATAGCTAAAATAGTTAAAAAATTACAAAATTAGCTGTAAAAAAAATCCTAACCTAAGTTACAATTAAACCTAACACTACACTATCAATAAATTAATTAAATAAAATACCTACAATTATCTACAATTAAAAACAACACTACACTATCAATAAATTAATTAAATACAATACCTACAAATAACTACAATTAAATAAACTAACTAAAGTACAAAAAATAAAAAAGAACTAAGTTACAAAAAATTAAAAAAATATTTACAAACATTAGAAAAATATTACAATTTTAAACTAATTACACCTACTCTAAGCCCCCTAATAAAATAACAAAGACCCCCAAAATAAAAAACTGCCCTACCCTATTCTAAATTTAAAAAGTTCAAAGCTCTTTTACCTTACCAGCCCTGAAAAGGGCCATTTGCGGGGCATGCCCCAAATAATTCAGCTCTTTTGCCTGTAAAAAAAAAACATACAATACCCCCCCAACATTACAACCCACCACCCACATACCCCTAATCTAACCCAAACCCCCCTTAAATAAACCTAACACTAAGCCTATGAAGATCTTCCTACCTTATCTTCACCATGCCAGGTTCACCGATTGCTCCAGGCTCCGAAATCTTCATCCAAGCCCAAGCGGGGGCTGGCGATCCATAATCCGGCTGAAATCTTCTATCAAGCAGCGGCTGAAGAGGTCCAGAAGAGGCTCCAAAGTCTTCATCCTATCCGGGAAGAAGAGGAACGGCTCCATCTTGAAGACCTCCAGCGCGGATCAATCTTCTTTTTACGACGTCCAACTGAAGAATGAAGGTTCCTTTAAGGGACTTCATTCGGCGAGTAGGCGTCGGTTGAAGAGGTTGGATCCTCGTCGGCTGGGAAGAAGATGGCTCCGCTCCGGAAGAAAGAAGATTGAAGATGCCGCTTGATAGAAGACTTCATCCCGATGATGGACTTCCGACTTCAGCCCGATGATGGAGTTCTTCAGCCGCCGCTTGGATCAAGACTTCGGACCCTCTTCTGGACCAATCGCTGAACCCGGTGAGGTGAAGACAAGGTAGGGAGATCTTCAGGGGCTTAGTGTTAGGTTTATTTAAGGGGGGTTTGGGTTAGATTAGGGGTATGTGGGTGGTGGGTTGTAATGTTGGGGGGGGGTATTGTATGTTTTTTTTTTACAGGCAAAAGAGCTGAATTCTTTGGGGCATGCCCCGCAAAGGGCCCTGTTCAGGGCTGGTAAGGTAAAAGAGCTTTGAACTTTTTTAATTTAGAATAGGGTAGGGCATTTTTTTATTTTGGAGGGCTTTCTTATTTTATTAGGGGGCTTAGAGTAGGTGTAATTAGTTTAAAATTGTTGTAATATTTTTCTAATGTTTGTAAATATTTTTTTATTTTTTGTAACTTAGTTCTTTTTTATTTTTTGTACTTTAGTTAGTTTATTTCATTGTATTTATTTGTAGGTATTGTATTTAATTTATTTATTGATAGTGTAGTGTTAGGTTTAATTGTAGATAATTGTAGGTATTTTATTTAATTAATTTATTGATAGTGTAGTTTTAGGTTTAATTGTAACTTAGGTTAGGATTTATTTTACAGGTAATTTTGTAATTATTTTAACTAGGTAACTATTAAATAGTTTTTAACTATTTAATAGCTATTGTACCTGTTTAAAATAATTACAAAGTTGCCTGTAAAATAAATATTAATCCTAAAATAGCTACAATATAATTATAATTTATATTGTAGCTATATTAGGGTTTATTTTACAGGTAAGTATTTAGCTTTAAATAGGAATAATTTATATAATAAGAGTTAATTTATTTCGTTAGATTTAAATTATATTTAACTTTGGGGGGTGTTAGTGTTAGGGTTAGACTTAGCTTTAGGGGTTAATCCATTTATTAGACTAGCGGCGAGATCCAATCGGCAGATTAGGGGTTAATTATTGTAGGTAGCTGGCGGCGACGTTGAGGGGGCAGATTAGGGGTTAATAAATATAATATAGGGGTCGGCTGTGTTAGGGGCAGCAGATTAGGGGTACATAGGTATAATGTAGGTTGCGGCGGTATACGGAGCGGCAGATTAGGGGTTAAAAAAATATGTAGGTGTCAGTGATAGCGGGGGCAGCAGATTAGGGGTTAATAAGTGTAAGGTTAGGGGTGTTTAGACTCGGGGTACATGTTAGGGTGTTAGGTGCAGACATAGGAAGTGTTTCCCCATAGTAAACAATGGGGCTGTGTTAGGAGCTGAACGCTGCTTTTTTGCAGGTGTTTTTTTCAGCTCAAACTGCCCCATTGTTTTCTATGGGGGAATCGTGCACGAGCACGTTTTTGAAGCTCGCCGCGTCCGTAAGCAACGCTGGTATTGAGAGTTGCAGTGGCGGTAAATATGCTCTACGCTCCCTTTTTTGGAGCCTAACGCAGCCATTCTGTGAACTCGAAATACCAGCGTTATTTAAAAGGTTCGGGGGAAAAAAAGCACGCGTAGCTAACGCACCCCTTTGGCCGCAGAACTCTAAATCTAAACGTTGGTTTTTTAGGATGTTCCAAACCCGTGTGTGTTGGACGTAGTTTCCCTAGGGTACAAGCTAGGATTCAAGTCTTGTCCCCCAAGAGGCAGATTTCTTCTGTCTCATCTTTCTTCAAATCCTGTGACGAGAGAAGCTTTCCTCAATTGGTTTTTGTTGCTATTTTTTATATTTATATTCTAGTTTGTATCCCTCAGATGTGAGCCATACATTCATTCCTATTGTGTTAATTTACAGTGGCCTAGATTTAGAGTTCTGCGGCCAAAGGGGTGAGTTAGCTACGCGTGCTTTTTTTCCCCCGCACCTTTTAAATACCGCTGGTATTTAGAGTTCACAGAATGGCTGCGTTAGGCTCCAAAAAAGGAAGCATAGAGCATATTTACCGCCATTGCAACTCTAAATACCAGCGTTGCTTACGGACGCAGCCAGCTTAAAAAACGTGCTTGTGCACGATTCCCCCATAGAAAACAATGGGGCAACTTGAGCTGAAAAAAACCTAACACCTGCAAAAAAGCAGCGTTCAGCTGCTAACGCAGCCCCATTGTTTCCTATGGGGAAACAGTTTCTAAGTCTGCACCTAACACCCTAACATGTACCCCGAGTCTAAACACCCCTAACCTTACACTTATTAACCCCTAATCTGCCGCCCCCTGCTATCGCTGACCACTGCATATTATTTTTAACCTCTAATCTGCCGCTCCGTGCTATCGCTGACACCTGCATATTATTATTAACCCCTAATCTGCCGCTCCGTACACCACCGCAACCTACGTTATCCCTATGTACCCCTAATCTGCTGCCCCTAACACCGCCGACCCCTATATTATATTTATTAACCCCTAATCTGCCGCCCCCAACGTCGCCTCCACCTACCTACAATAATTAACCCCTAATCTGCCGACCGGATCTCACCGCTACTATAATAAATGTATTAACCCCTAAAGCTAAGTCTAACCCTAACACCCTCCTAAGTTAAATATAATTTAAATCTAACGAAATAAATTAACTCTTATTAAATAAATTAATCCTATTTAAAGCTAAATACTTTCCTGTAAAATAAACCCTAATATAGCTGCAATAATAAATTATAATTATATTGTAGCTATTTTAGGATTAATATTTATTTTACAGGCAACCTTGTAATTATTTTAACCAGATACAATAGCTATTAAATAGTTAATAACTATTTAATAGTTACCTAGTTAAAATAATTACAAAATTACCTGTAAAATAAATCCTAACCTAAGTTACAATTAAACCTAACACTACACTATCAATAAATTAATTAAATAAAATACCTACAATTATCTACAATTAAACTTAACACTACACTATCAATAAATTAATTAAATACAATACCTACAAATAAATACAATGAAATAAACTAACTATAGTACAAAAAATAAAAAAGAACTAAGTTACAAAAAATAAGAAAATATTTACAAACATTAGAAAAATATTACAACAATGTTAAACTAATTACACCTACTCTAAGCCCCCTAATAAAATAAGAAAGACCCCCAAAATAAAAAAAATGCCCTACCCTATTCTAAAATTAAAATAGAAAAGCTCTTTGACCTTACCAGCACTGAAAAGGGCCCTTTGCGGGGCATGCCCCAAAGAATTCAGCTCTTTTGCCTGTAAAAAAAAACCATACAATACCCCCCCCCAACATTACAATCCACCACCCACATACCCCTAATCTAACCCAAACCCCCCTTAAAAAAACCTAACACTAAGCCCCTGAAGATCTTCCTACCTTATCTTCACCACGCTGGGTTCACCGATCAATCCAGAAGAGCCTCCGATGTCTTGATCCAAGCCCAAGTGGGGGCTGAAGATGTCCATGATCCGGCTGAAGTCTTCATCCAAGCGGGAGCTGAAAAGGTCCATGATCCGGCTGAAGTCTTCTATCAAGCGGCATATTCAATCTTCTTTCTTCCGGATCCATGTTCATCCCGCCGACGCGGAACATCCATCTTCACCGACGACTTCCCGACGAATGACGGTTCCTTTAAGGGACGTCATCCAAGATGGCGTCCCTCGATTTCCGATTGGCTGGTAGGATTCTATCAGCCAATCGGAATTAAGGTAGGAAAATTCTGATTGGCTGATGGAATCAGCCAATCAGAATCAAGTTCAATCCGATTGGCTGATATGATCAGCCAATCAGATTGAGCTTGCATTCTATTGGCTGTTCCAATCAGCCAATAGAATGTGAGCTCAATCTGATTGGCTGATCGGATCAGCCAATCGGATTGAACTTGATTCTGATTGGCTGATTCCATCAGCCAATCAGAATTTTCTTACCTTAATTCCGATTGGCTGATAGAATCCTATCAGCCAATCGGAATTCGAGGGACGCCATCTTGGATGATGTCCCTTAAAGGAACCGTCATTTGTCGGGAAGTCGTCGGTGAAGATGGATGTTCCGCGTCGGCGGGATGAACATGGATCCGGAAGAAAGAAGATTGAAGATGCCGCTTGATAGAAGACTTCAGCCCGATCATGGACTTCTTCAGCTCCCGCTTGGATGAAGACTTCAGCCCGATCATGGACCTCTTCAGCTCCCGCTTGGATGAAGACTTCAGTTGGAGCTCTTCTGGATCGATCGGTGAACCCGGCGTGGTGAAGACAAGGTAGGGAGATCTTCAGGGGCTTAGTGTTAGGTTTATTTAAGGGGGGTTTGGGTTATATTAGGGGTATGTGGGTGGTGGGTTGTAATGTTGGGGGGGGGGGATATTGTATGGTTTTTTTTACAGGCAAAAGAGCTGAATTCTTTGGGGCATGCCCCGCAAAGGGCCCTTTTCAGGGCTGGTAAGGTAAAAGAGTTTTTCTATTTTAATTTTAGAATAGGGTAGGACATTTTTTTTATTTTGGGGGTCTTTGTTATTTTATTAGGGGGTTTAGAGTAGGTGTAATTAGCTTAAAATGGTTGTAATATTTTTCTAATGTTTGTAAATATTTTTTTATTTTTTGTAACTTAGTTCTTTTTTATTTTTGTACTTTAGTTAGTTTATTTAATTGTATTTATTTGTAGGTATTGTATTTAATTAATTTATTGATAGTGTAGTGTTAGGTTTAATTGTAGGTAATTGTAGGTATTTTATTTAATTAATTTATTGATAGTGTAGTGTTAGGTTTAATTGTAACTTAGGTTAGGATTTATTTTACAGGTAATTTTGTAATTATTTTAACTAGGTAGCTATTAAATAGTTATTAACTATTTAATAGCTATTGTACCTGGTTAAAATAAATACAAAGTTGCCTGTAAAATAAATATTAATCCTAAAATAGCTACAATATAATTATAATTTATATTGTAGCTATATTAGGGTTTATTTTACAGGTAAGTATTTAGCTTTAAATAGGAATAATTTATTTAATAAGAGTTAATTTATTTCGTAACTTAGGGGGGTGTTAGGGTTAGGGTTAGAATTAGCTTTAGGGGTTAAAAAATTTATTAGAGTAGTGGTGAGCTCCGGTCGGCAGATTAGGGGTTAATGCTTGAAGTTAGGTGTCGGCGATGTTAGGGAGGGCAGATTAGGGGTTAATTCTATTTATTATAGGGTTATTGAGGTGGGAGTGAGGCGGATTAGGGGTTAATACATTTATTATAGTAGCGGTGCCGGCCGGTCCGGTCGGCAGATTAGGGGTTAATAATTGTAGGTAATACAAATATTATGTAGGTGTCGGCGGTATTAGGGGCAGCAGATTAGGGGTACATAGGGATAACGTAGGTGGCGGCGGTGTACGGAGCGGCAGATTGGGGTTAAAAAATTTTAATCGAGTGGCGGCGATGTGGGGGGGCCTTGGTTTAGGGGTACATAGGTAGTTTATGGGTGTTAGTGTACTTTAGAGCACAGTAGTTAAGAGCTTTATAAACCGGCGTTAGCCCAGAAAGGTCTTAACTACTGACTTTTTTCTGCGGCTGGAGTTTTGTCGTTAGATTTCTAACGCTCACTTCAGCCAAGACTCTAAATACCGGCGTTAGAAAGATCCCATTGAAAAGATAGAATACGCAAATGGCGTAGGGGCATCTGCGGTATGGAAAAGTCGGGGCTGCAAAGTGAGCGTTAGACCCTTTCCTGACTGACTCCAAATACCAGCGGGCGGTAAAAACCAGCGTTAGGAGCCTCTAACGCTGGTTTTGACGGCTACCGCCAAACTCTAAATCTAGGCCAGTGTAATTTACCAGTCTGTGTGATGTTAGTCAAATAAGGTATTTTAAGATAATCTCTATTGATCTGTTCTTGACAGAACAAAATAAAGATCTGAATTACAAGTTAGATCCTGTTCAATAATGTCAGTGACCTTATTATTGCTAGAATTTTATATTACATTTTATTAACTCCTTCGGGACCGGACATTTCAGACAAAAACTTCCCCAAAAGACCAGAGCATTTTAGCATTTTTGCCATCACTACATTTAAACAGAAATAGAGCCTTTTTTATATTTTCCTATCAAAACTATATATTTTTTTTTTGTAGACAACCCAAAGTATTGATCTAGGGTATATTTCATACCACCATTTCACCGCCAAATGCAATCAAATAAAAAAAAATCTTTCACTTTTTCACAATTTTAGGTTTCTCACTGAAATTATTTAAAAACAACTTGTGCAATCATGGCACAAATGGTTGTAAATGCTTCTCTGGAATCCCCTTTGTTCAGAAATAGCAGACATTTATGGCTTTGGCATTGATTTTTTGTAATTAGAATGCCGCTAAATGCTGCTGTGCAGCACACTTGAATTATGCCCAGCAGTAAAGGGGTTATTTAAGTAGGTTGTAGGGTTAGTGTAGAGATCAGCCTCCCACCTGACACATCCCACCCTCTGATCCCTTCCTAAACCCTCTCAAACCTAAACCCTCTCAAACAGTTCTCTTCCCTTCCCCAGCCCCCAAAGATCACTCCCATCTTAAGTACTGGCAGAAAGTCTGCCAGAATAAAAATTTGTCTTTTGTTTTGTTTTTTTGCAGGGTAGTATCCCCCCTTACCTCCCAACCTCCCTGATACCCCCCCCCAAAGAGCTCTCTAATCCTGCCCCCTCTATCTATTTTCCACCATCTTAGTTACTGGCAGCTGTCTGCCAGTACCAGTTTGCTGCAAATTAGTCACATTTGTTTTTTTTTTAAAAAAAAAAAGTAAAAATACTGATTTCTTTTTTCTGTAATGTAGCTGCCCCCCTCAGTACGCTACCCCCTCCCAGATCCCTTTCCCTCAACGGATCCCACATAGGATCCCCCTTAGGATCCCCCTTATTGCCCTTCCTCCCTCCTTCCCCCTCACTGCCCGGCTTTTTTTTTCTTCAATGCCTGTAGCATGTAGTCCCAACCCTCCTACCACCCCCCTCCGGCCCCCTCCAGCGATGGGCCGCCCACCCGCCTGCCTCCCTCCTTACCCTCTCACCCACCAATGATTGGCACCACCGCTGTCTGATGCAGAGAGGGCCCTGCATCGGTAACTCTGCAAATCTATTTCTGCAGTCCCTCACTCAATATTTTTAGCGAGATTGCGGCAGAGAGAAGCCCAGGACTACTCCTTAAAGGGACAGTCAACACCATAATTTTTGTTATTTAAAAAGAAAGATAATCTCTTTATTACCCATTCCCCAGTTTTGCATAACCAACACTGTTAGAAATACACTTTTTACCTCTGTGATTACCTTGTATCTAAGCCTCGGCAAACTGCCCCCTTTTTTCAATTCTTTTGACAGACTTGCAGTTTAGCCAAGAGAACAAATTTCCAAAAGCGCCAACAAAAGAAAAAGTCAAATAGACCCACTATATAAAAGAATACAGGGTTAAAAATAAACTCTTAATTCACAGGGTCTAATGCTTAATCATAAAAAATGCACATATACATTAAAACTCAGTCCTAAAAAGGAGAAAATAGTACACTCTTACCAGATGTATGTTCAACAAAGGCAGGTATATAACTGATTATTAAGTAATGATAGTTCAAAGAAAAGTTCACAATTTTCCTCCACACTGTCCTGCTGCTCCTTATATTCCACTGGTGTGGAATCCGTGGTAGTAAAGCTGAAAAGAATCCCTGTCAAAAGACACAAGAAGACAGGAGCGCAACTCCGTGCACCAAACAGTACACGGATGATCTAAGTGTAGATTTAAAACAATTTTAATAGTAATAACACAAGTAAAAACATCCAAATAGTTGCAAACTCACATAGTAGCCCTCAAACATATGAGGTATGTCAACACATCACAAAGTAAGAGGAGTGTATGTCCCACTGCTGGTCTTTTCCTCTCTTTCTCCCAAATTTATTCGATAGCCAGCGGGTAGATCCTCTCATGTAAAAAACGGACCCTCTCTGCTCTCAGTGCGATAGACGCTGTACTGCAAATAGCCGGCTCCAGTCACAGGTACTAGCACAAACGTCAGAGTACGTCCTACGTTGCGTAAAGTGGGCGTGGGCTAACGCGTTTCGCGAGGCTCCTCCTCGCTTCGTCAGAGGATTTTAGCCAATCAGTGCCAATCAGTGCTATCTCCAGGGTAACTTCACATGCATGAGCACAATGTTATCTACATGGAACACATGAACTAATGCCCTCTAGTGGTCAAAATGCATTCAGATTAGAGGCAGTCTTCAAGGTCTAAGAAATTAGCATATGAACCGCCTAGGTTTAGCTTTCAACTAAGAATACCAAGGGAACAAAGCAAAATTGGTGATAAAAGTAAAATGGAACGCTGTTTAAAATTGCATTCCCTATTTAAATCATGAAAGTGTTTTTGGACTTGACTGTCCCTTTAAGGGCATAACAACCAGCATCTTATTATTGCACATAACTGTGTTAAAAAAATTGTTTAAAGAGATATAAATCCAAAAAGGTTGCTTTCATAATTCAGATAGAGCATGAGATTTTAAACAACTTTCTAATATACCTCTATTATAAAATGTTCTTCATTCTCTTGGTATCTTTTGATAAAAAGCAGGGACTTAAGATCAGGAGCATACACATTTCTGGAGCACTATTTAGCAGCAATTTTGCAAGAATGTTTTCCATCTGCAAGAACACTAGTTGGCAGCACTATTTCCTGCCATGTTGTGCTCCAGATTCCTAGCTTGGCAAATTTGAAGCAAATTTAAAAATAGAAGCAAATTGGATGCTTGTAAAATGTATCACTGAATTGCAAATTTTATATCCAAGTCATAACATAAGTATAGCAGTTCAGCCATCCAGTAGAGGTGGTAAGTTTATAGTTTTAAACCATTTGTCTCATTTCCAGTCCTTAAGGCACACTAACAGGGCAGCTTTTAGCATATCTGAACTACATCTACCTATGCCTATCCTTGACCTGTTATAAATATTTTTTAACTGATTGAGTGTATCCTTAAAGGGACATAATATTCATATGATGCAGCATAACTGTAAAAAGCTTAATACAATATCACCTGAGGAACTCTATGTAAAACGGGAAGATATCTTTCCTCAAAATTTCTTCAGCTCACCAGAGTAAGTGCTGTGTAAATAGTTATACTTCAGCTGCTGTCCAGCTGCAAGTTGAAAGAAAAAAAATGAATAATCAATAAATTAAAAAAAAAGCCCTCCAGCAATGCTGAAGTCATGCTTTGCTTTTCTGTGATCTCATGAGATTTCACTGAAAACATTGTGAGATTTCATAGTAAACTTCCTTGAAAAAAATAGGAAAATAACATGACTGTGCCTGCACATGCCAGATGCATACTCCCATGCAAGTCCTGGGACTAGCATCCTGATTGGCTGCTTAAAGTCTCTTTACAGTGGGGTGTGAATACTTAGGAAATTGTGAGGTAAAATATCTTCCTTTTTGTACATAAAAATGTTCAGGTTAGATTTTCTAATCAACTTTGTACAGTTATGCTGCATTATTTTCAGATTCTTCAACATTTGGTTCATATGTTTCTTTAATGATTTTACCTTTTTGACTGCCAGTAACACACACACAGCAGTGATTTCACCTTCTTGACTACCAGGAACACTCATAGAGCAATTATTTTTAACCCCATGGTTGACAGTAAAACATTTTTGTAACACCACTTATGATGCCAGTAACACTGACATGCATTTTTTGTTCTATTTTCCTTGGCTTAAAGTAACACAAAGAGAAGTGCATTCACATGTCATGTCTTTTAGGGCAATATTTGTAATGTATAGCATCCTTTAAAAATGAGCTGTCACTCTGGGTACTTTAAAAAAATTAGAGTGTTCAGTATATCTGTACAGATTTTACTGGACAGCCTGTTGAAATGCTGTATTGTCTGTTTGAATACTGGATACCTGATAACCCTAACTACAACACAGTTGAAATAATCAGTTGTTCAATAAAAATAGTTGTTAAAGGGACACTAAACCCAATTTTGCCATTTTAAGCAACTTTCTAATTTACTCCTATTATGAATCTTTCTTTGCTCTCTTGCTATCTTTTTTTTTAAAAAAGCAGGAATTTAAAGCTTAGGAGCCAGCCCATTTTAGCTCCAGCACCCTGGATAGTGCTTGCGTATTGGTGACTATATTCAGCCAACCAATAAGCAAGTGTAACCCAGGTTTTAAACCAAAAATGGGCCAGCTCCTAAGCTTTAAATTCCTGCTTTTTAAATAAAGCTAGCAAGAGAACGAAGAAAAATTCATAAAAGGAGTAAGTTAGAAAGTTGCTTAAAATTGCATGCTCGGTCTGAATCTTTAAAGAAAAAACTTGGGTTTACTCTCCCTTTAACCACAGGTAGTCCTGCAAATCTGGCCTGTTAGTGTGCCCTATGGACTGGACTTCCAGCAGAGGTCCATATAGGCAATAATAAAAGGCTATAGATGCAGTTATTGTCAGTTTTTGTTTTAAACAGCTAAAAACTAATCTAAAGTTTTCTTTTAAATGTGTACAACACTGAAAATCTAGAAGGTTATGCTTTTATTAAACATACTTTTCTAGCCAACAGTTTAATATTTCTGAATCAGATGATCCAACAGCATCTGAAATGCATTTTTTTTTCAATGGTAACATTTTCTAAAGCCTCTCTTTCCCCTGCCTTAAATAGTTAATTGTTTAAACAGTCAATCCCTGCATGAATAAACTAAACCTTTTTTTTTTTTGTAAGCCATCCATATAAAGCTGTTATACATTGCTACTCAGGATAAAATTGCAAATGATTATAAAAGATCTAGTACTAGAAATAGTTAGCATGATTCCTGTAGTGATCAATGATGTATAAACCTGAAAGCAACCTTAGCAGGGTTGCCAAGTATCCTCAAAATAAATACTGGACAACAGGTGATGTGTGGACAGAAACCTTCTACTGCCTATGATACAAAACCAAAGCAGGGAACAACACCAGATGAGCTTAGAGAGGGCACGGAGTTCAGTGTCAGTCAAATCGCTGTAGCTTTCATGAAAAAAAGAGAGGTACTCCAGCCCAGTTTTAATCTTTATTGGTTCATATGGTCCAAAGTACAAAAAGACAAACAACATTTTGGACCTACATTAGATCCTTAGACATGACCAAGGATCTGATGTAGGTCCGAAACGTTGTGTTTTTTTTTTTTATAGTTTGGACCATATGAAGCAATAAAGGTCCCTTTTAAAGATTAAAACTGGGCTAGAGTACCTCTCTTTTTTCATGACCTCAGGTGAAACAATGACAAGAGGACATATATGTGCAGCCACCATTTGACAGCTAGCTCCCAATAATACATAGCTACTACCTAGATATGCTTTTAAATAAAGTGAACAAAGCAAATTAGATAATAGAAGTGAATTTGGAAATTTGTTTAAGCCTTCTGCTCCATCTAAATGATGAAAGTTTAATTTTGACTTTACTGTTTCTTTAACCCTTTAGGTGGTTCCTAACCCCAAAGGGGCTCTAAACTATCATATTCTGAGCACAGTTTCAAGTAATACTACTAATAAAATAATGTTCTAGTTCCCTTTTTCTCATGCTTGTGGATGCCAGTGTTTGCTATTTCTCTGAGGGGATATTTAGAAGGGATATTTTGCTAGTGAAAAGCAATACACAGAGAATTAATTTTACATGTGTTAATGTATATCTCCCAACATTTCCTAGAGGATACCCCGGCTACCCCGACTGGGTAGCTCCGCCAAAGGGGTCCTGCTTCCTCCCTGCCCACTGCAGCTATGTAGCTAGCAAGTGACCACAGCCTGTAGCCACCCCT
Source organism: Bombina bombina (assembly GCF_027579735.1). NCBI lineage: Eukaryota > Metazoa > Chordata > Amphibia > Anura > Bombinatoridae > Bombina > Bombina bombina. The sequence continues at coordinate 69,805,829 of NC_069505.1, forward strand.
GATGCCCGACAGCATCAGTACCCAGGGTCCCACCCTGTGGCAGACTCCAGCTACCCAGACTGGGTAGCTCTGCTTTAGGATCCTTTCTCTGCCTGGAACAGGCTGCTATGTAGCCCAGGAAAATGGTTTTAGCTGGAGCCCACCCAAATAACTAGACAGACTAGCATTCAGGTGAAACAAGAACTGATTTTTATTGAAAACACACACTCCTTTTATACAGACAGCTAATCTTGATAAGACCCTGGACAATCCCACTATTTTCCCACCATTCCCACCCCTCCAGACAGCCCAGCACCTCCATAGGAGCCACAGTCTCACATAATCCCAATACCTAGGGGTGGCGGTTTCAGGGTGTCATTTTACAGTCAGTCATTTTACAGTCAGTTGAAGTTATGGGGTTAGGGGTGCCTCACAATGGACACCTGCCTAACTTCTCTCAGGCTGGCCGGGCTCCTGGAACTCCCGGTCGGCCACAGGACAGCAGGACACCAGCTAACTTTACCCCTGGTCGCTCCAGCAGCCCTTTGACCCAGAGCTCTGCCCTTTTGGTGATTGGTAGCCCCTAGGGAGGACAAGAGCTGGGGGAATTATCGGAGGGGAACTCCTTTGGGAACTGGGAGTTTTGGGCACCCCTAACCCCTTAACTTCAACGGACTGTAACTCCGGTCCCCAGTAACGAATCATGTTGATTTTTGGACTGTGGCATCTGAAGACTGAGAGCTTTAAAGTGCCGCCACTCCACACCGAAACTGCCACCCCTGTGTCCTGGAACTGTGGCTGCTATGGAGGTGCTGGTTCGTCTGGAGGGGCGGGGAAATTGTGGGATTGTCCATTGTCTTATCAAGATGAGATGTGTGTATAAAAGGAGTGTGTTTTCAATAAAATCAGTTCTTACTTCACCTGAATGCTAGTCTGTCTAGTCATTTAGGTGGGTCCCTACTAGAATCACTTTCCTGGTTGGCAGTGGTGGGATACTTCCGTCTACCTGGAACGTCCAAACCACCAACTGAAGATCTGGCCAGATGGAGCAGTACCATGGGCTCCGGAAGGAAGAATTGAGAACTTTGCTGCAGGCTAAAGGGAAAGTTGCTAGCAACAAGACAAAGGTATCCCTTAGGGGGAACAAGAGCTGGGGGAATTATCGGAGGGGAGCTCCTTTGGGAACTGGGGGTTTTGGACACCCCTAACCCCATAACTTCAACGGACTGTAACTCAGGTCCCCAGTAATGAATCTGCTATCCCTGTGTCCTGGAACTGTGGCTGTTATGGAGGTGCCGGTCCGTCTGGAGGGGCGGGGAAATTGTGGGATTGTCCTTTGTCTTATCAAGATGAGATGTGTGTATAAAAGGAGTTTTCAAAAAAATCAGTTCTTATTTCACCTGAATGCTAGTTTCTCTAGTCATGTAGGTGGGCCCCTACTAGAATAACTTTCCTGGGCTATATAGCAGCTTGTTCCAGGCAGTGGAAGGACCCCTTTGGTGGAGCTACCCAGCCGGGTAGCTGAGGATCCATCACATTGGTTGGCAGTGGTGGGATGCTTCCATCTACCTGGAACGTCCAAACCACCAACTGAAGATCTGGCTGGATGGAGCAGTACCATGGGCTCCGGAAGGAAGAATTGAGAACTTTGCTGCAGGCTAAAGGGAAAGTTGCTGGCAACAAGACAAAGGCAGTGCTCATAGCCGAACTGATGGAGAACGATCGGGCTAGCGAGCAGGCTAGTGGGTCGAACAACGACCAAAGCAGGGGATGGCCCAGTACAGCCTCCACTCAAGGGACTACAATGTCCGACCTGCAGCAGCAGATACAGTGGCAACTGGCTCTCTATGGACCTAATCCCTGAGTAGATCATTACTCAGATAGTGACTGGCGCCACCAAGGTACATATGTTGGAGTTTCAGAAGTCTATGGGGGGTCAGGACAGATCCCCTGGACTCCCCTTTCCGGCCCAAGAAACTACCTCATGGGGCTTTCCGAACATTTGAGGATGATGAGACCGAGGATATCGACTACTACCTACAGCTGTTCGAGACCCAGTGCCGTATGCATGGGGTCACTGATGTCGACAGGGTTACTATCCTTAATGGGAAACTGTCCGGAAGGGCCTTGGAGGCTTTCCACACTGTCCCTTCCGGGGATCAAGACAACTATGACCGGGCCGGGTGAAGGAGCGTATCCTTGCCCGTTATGGACTCACACCGGAGGCTCACTGGCTAAGGTTCCAGGGGCTACAAAGACAAGAGGAGCAGCCTTATACCGAGTTCGCCAACCGCTTAGACTTATACCGAGTTACTGGGTGCCACATCACCACCCTAGATGGAGCTGTTCAACTCATCCTCCTGGAGCAGTTTTGCAACTGCACTCCAGCGGAGATAAGGAAAGAAGGAACCCAGAACAGCTGACCAAGCCGCCACCTTGGTCGATCAGTATGTGGATGCCAGATGGCCACTGTCCTCCAGCCAGCAACTCATTCTACTCCAGCCCCAGCATGACCCCCAACAGCTTTTCAGCAGCCCCAGGCCCAGTTGCCCTCTGTTTACCCGCCCGGAGGCAACAATTTTCTCTGTTTACCCGGCTGGAGGCAGCAATTACCGGACAGGTTTTATGGAACTGCCCAACCAGACAAAGAAACCCCCCAGCCCAGCCACCAAGGAACCCTGCACCAACTTCGTGGGGGACTCCTCAAGCCCACACCTATCAGGCTGCTGCCCATTGTGCACATACAGCAAGCTCCGACCCCTATGCCGAGTGGACAGATGAAGAAGTGGGTGTCTTGCACCATGTCATCTCAGTGGACCAAGACAACCAACAACAGCACCGGCAAGATGTCTGGGTCAACGGGCAAGCGGCTTAAGGAATGAGAGAAACTGGGGCCACCGTTTTTGGATTCAGCCTCACCTCATTCCCCCCTCTGGCTGCACTGGGCAAACCCTTGCTGTGGGGGTAGAGGGAGGTGATGTACTCAGGATCCCTACAGCCTGCGTCCATTTGAATTGGAAAACCGACTCCTGTAATGTAGAAGAGGGGGTTATGCACCACATCCCTGCTGAGGTCCTGTTGGGAAATGACCTCGGCCACCTTGTCTTCGCCTTTGTGGGGGATACCTCTCCAGACACCTGCCCAGTGACTACATGCCAGCAGTCCAGATGCCAAGCCACCTCACCAACTCTGGGGACCCAGGTAAGACATACTACCCTGAATCCTACCTTCCCCCGACTGCCCGTCCCCACTAACCCCAAACTTGCCGACAACCCCTCCTGGGCGACCCCCTCCAACTTCACCAAAGAGACCTTGAGCGACCCGACCCTAGCCCCTTACCAAGACCGATTAGGTGCTGACGCCCAGGGCCCCGGAGATGAATGGTTCCATTGGGAGGGAGAGCCCCTGTACCAGATCTCCAAGAGAAGAAAAGGACCAGTGCCCAAATGAAGCTGGTCGTACTAAAGAAGTTTCGGTCCAACCTGCTTAACATAGGGCATGACATCCCCTTAGCTGGCCACCTAGGAAAGAGAAGGACCCACCACCACTTGACTCAAACCTTCTTCTGGCCAGGCATTACAGCCAATATCAAGGAATACTGTAAATCCTGTGTGGTATGCCAGAAGTATGTATTTCTTCCCTGAGGGGCTGGGCCGAGCTAATGGCCCCACAATGTCTACTGCTACTCGGCTTAAGGGTTCATCAATAATGGGTAGAGGATGGAGGGGGGCTTTTGTATGGTCTCCCGTCTTTCCTTACTTCTGGCATACCACACAGGATTTACAGCATCATTCAGGAGTTGAGCACTTTGTTCCAATAGGGGAGAGACCCAGGCCTCGGTCCTTATCCTTCAATAAGGAAATAATAAAGGTGACCTTTGACTGATGGGACTAAAAGGTATGAGGGTAATTGCGGAAATGCAGTCTGCACTGGTTAAGAAATCCCTAACAGTCGGCAGTGCCATCATACTTGTCAGGGAATGGTACCCGGGGTATGCTGCCAGAAGCAAGGGAGGGGTTTGTGGTACTAGCAACAGGGGCAGGTTGTGTGGCAACAGGAGCAGTGTTCTCTGTAACAAGTGAGGAGAGCATAGTCGTAATAGTCTCTAATTTAGAATCGACTTTGCAGGTGTGTGGCATGGGTTCCCAGCATTTGTCCATGAAGAGAGATTGCTCGTGCTACCTCATCTGGGGCCATGGTCCAAGTATAATGTAATGCTTGTGGGATATTTCCCTATCAGACCAATCTTGGCCAGTAGTCTTCTTATCCCGGCGTCAAGTGGAAGGATAAGGAAATATCCCAGGGCAAGACAACAGATAAGAAAATGAGGTAAACAGTACTCACAGTAGAGAGGGCAATCCTTCACGGGACTACAGGGGATAACTGGAGAGTAGTCAGGCAAGCAGGGTTTTGTAACAATGAGGCAATCCACAGTAACAGCAGTTCAGGGGTTAATAAGAAGAGTGGTCAGAGACAGGGAGACTTCAGCAACAATAAGGCAATCCAGCAGTTCAGGGTTAAACAGCAGAGTGGTCAGAGACAGGCAGAGTTCAACAACAATAAGACAATCCAGCAGTTTAGGGGTAAAACAGCAGAGAGTAGTCAGTGGAAGGCAAAGGTCAATACCAAGCAGACAGTCCAATCCTTCACAGTACCAAGGGTTTAAGCAGAGAGTAATCAGACAAGCAGAGTTCAGCAGCAGAAAAACAATTCAGCAGTCAGCAGTTCAGGGGTTAAACAGGAGCAAGGTCAGAGGCAAGTAGAGTTCAGCAGCATAAAGTCAGTCAAATATACAGTAGAATAAACAGCACCCAGGAATACTAAGTACAACCTATACTTGGGCAACGTGTAGGAAGTGAGGTGAGACTTACATAGGGGCAGGTTTGCGTCAGCAGACCGATGAGCGGCATCAGAGGAAGGAGTTGAGTGCAGCGATGACATCATTTCCAAAGCAACCATGGTAACGGTCATGGAAGGAGAATGCCAAGACATCTTCAAAATTTTCTATTTCAAACATTTTTTCATAATTCAAGTGACAGCTCTTATTGATTGGAATACCTTTGAGATTCGTAAGTAAAAAAAAAAAAAAAAAAAAAGCAAACAAAAAAAAAACCCACTGTGTTGCTTGCTGTATATTTTTTTAACTGCATGTATTCAGACATTTTGTCATTGGCTGTGGCAGTATTATCTGTGCACTGTATATTGTGTACATCAGACATCACTGGCTGTGACATTACTAGCTGTGCACTGTATATTGTGTACATCAGACATCACTTTCTGTGACAGTACTAGCTGAGCACAGTATATTGTGTACACCAGACATCACTGGCTGTGGCAGTACTAGCTGTGTACAGTATATTGTGTACAACAGACATCACTGGCTGTGACAGTACTAGCTGTGCACAGTATATTGTATACATCAGGCATCACTGGCTGTGGCAGTACTAGCTGTGCACAGTATATTGTGTACATCAGACATCACTGGCTGTGACATTACTAGCTGTGCACTGTATATTGTGTACATCAGGCATCACTGGCTGTGGCAGTACTAGCTGTGCACAGTATATTGTGTATATCAGACATCACTGGCTGTGACAGTACTAGCTGTGCACTGTATATTGTGTACATCAGGCATCACTGGCTGTGGCAGTACTAGCTGTGCACAGTATATTGTGCACATCAGACATCACTGGCTGTGACAGTACTAGATGTGCACAGTATATTGTGTACATCAGACATCACTGGCTGTGACAGTACTAGCTGTGCACTGTATATTGTGTACATCAGACATCACTGGCTGTGACAGTACTAGCTGTGCACAGTATATTGTGTACATCAGACATCACTGGCTGTGACAGTACTAGATGTGCACAGTATATTGTGTACATCAGACATCACTGGCTGTGACAGTACTAGCTGTGCACAGTATATTGTGTACATCAGACATCACTGGCTGTAGCAGTACTAGCTGTGCACAGTATATTGTGTACATCAGACATCACTGGCTGTGACAGTACTAGCTGTGCACAGTATATTGTGTATATCAGACATCACTGGCTGTGACAGTACTAGTTGTGCACTGTATATTGTGTACATCAGACATCACTGGCTGTGGCAGTACTAGCTGTGCACTGTATATTGTGTACATCAGACATCACTGGCTGTGGCAGTACTAGCTGTGCACTGTATATTGTGTACATCAGACATCACTGGCTGTGGCAGTACTAGCTGTGCACAGTATATTGTGTATATCAGACATCACTGGCTGTGGCAGTACTAGCTGTGCACAGTATAATGTGCACCAGACATCACTGGCTGTGGCAGTACTAGATGTGCACAGTATATTGTGTATATCAGACATCACTGGCTGTGACAGTACTAGCTGTGCACAGTATATTGTGTACATCAGACATCACTGGCTGTGACATTACTAGCTGTGCACAGTATATTGTGTATATCAGACATCACTGGCTGTGACAGTACTAGCTGTGCACAGTATATTGTGTACATCAGACATCACTGGCTGTGACAGTACTAGCTGTGCACAGTATATTGTGTACACCAGACATCACTGGCTGTGGCATTACTAGCTGTGCACAGTATATTGTATACATCAGACATCACTGGCTATGGCAGTACTAGCTGTGCACTGTATATTGTGTACACCAGACATCACTGGCTGTGGCAGTACTAGCTGTGCACAGTATACTGTGTACAACAGACATCACTGGCTGTGACAGTACTAGCTGTGCATAGTATATTGTGTACATCAGACATCACTGGCTGTGGCAGTACTAGCTGTGCACAGTATATTGTGTACATCAGACACCACTGGCTGTGACAGTACTAGCTGTGCACAGTATATTGTGTACACCAGACATCACTGGCTGTGGCAGTACTAGCTGTGCACAGTATATTGTGTACATCAGACATCACTGGCTGTGACAGTACTAGCTGTGCACGGTATATTGTGTACACCAGACATTACTGGCTGTGACAGTACTAGCTGTGCACAGTATATTGTGTACACCATACATCACTGGCTGTGTCAGTACTAGCTGTGCACAGTATATTGTGTACACCAGACATCACTGGCTGTGGCAGTACTAGCTGTGCACAGTATATTGTGTACATCAGACATCACTGGCTGTGACAGTACTAGCTGTGCACAGTATATTATGTACACCAGACATCACTGGTTGTAACAGTATTAGCTGTGCACAGTATATTGTGTACATCAGACATCACTGGCTGTGGTGTACTAGCTGTGCACAGTATATTCTATACACCAGACATCACTGACTGTGACAGTACTAGCTGTGCACAGTATATTATGTACACCAGACATCACTGGTTGTAACAGTATTAGCTGTGCACAGTATATTGTGTACATCAGACATCACTGGCTGTGGTGTACTAGCTGTGCACAATATATTGTATACACCAGACATCACTGACTGTGACAGTACTAGCTGTGCACAGTATATTGTATACACCAGACATCACTGACTGTGACAGTACTAGCTGTGCACAGTATATTGTGTACATCAGACATCACTGGCTGTGACAGTACTAGCTGTGCACAGTATATTGTGTACATCAGACATCACTGGCTGTGACAGTACTAGCTGTGCACAGTATATTGTGTACATCAGACATCACTGGCTGTGGCAGTACTAGCTGTGCACAGTATATTGTGTACATCAGACATCACTGGCTGTGACAGTACTAGCTGTGCACAGTATATTGTGTACACCAGACATCACTGGCTGTAGCAGTACTAGCTGTGCACAGTATATTGTGTACACCAGACATCACTGGCTGTGACAGTACTAGCTGTGCACAGTATATTGTGTACATCAGACATCACTGGCTGTGACAGCACTAGCTGTGCACAGTATATTGTGTACATCAGACATCACTGGCTGTGACAGTACTAGATGTGCACAGTATATTGTGTACATCAGACATCACTGGCTGTGACAGTACTAGCTGTGCACAGTATATTGTGTACATCAGACATCACTGGCTGTAGCAGTACTAGCTGTGCACAGTATATTGTGTACATCAGACATCACTGGCTGTGACAGTACTAGCTGTGCACAGTATATTGTGTATATCAGACATCACTGGCTGTGACAGTACTAGTTGTGCACTGTATATTGTGTACATCAGACATCACTGGCTGTGGCAGTACTAGCTGTGCACTGTATATTGTGTACATCAGACATCACTGGCTGTGGCAGTACTAGCTGTGCACTGTATATTGTGTACATCAGACATCACTGGCTGTGGCAGTACTAGCTGTGCACAGTATATTGTGTATATCAGACATCACTGGCTGTGGCAGTACTAGCTGTGCACAGTATAATGTGCACCAGACATCACTGGCTGTGGCAGTACTAGATGTGCACAGTATATTGTGTATATCAGACATCACTGGCTGTGACAGTACTAGCTGTGCACAGTATATTGTGTACATCAGACATCACTGGCTGTGACATTACTAGCTGTGCACAGTATATTGTGTATATCAGACATCACTGGCTGTGACAGTACTAGCTGTGCACAGTATATTGTGTACATCAGACATCACTGGCTGTGACAGTACTAGCTGTGCACAGTATATTGTGTACACCAGACATCACTGGCTGTGGCATTACTAGCTGTGCACAGTATATTGTATACATCAGACATCACTGGCTATGGCAGTACTAGCTGTGCACTGTATATTGTGTATACCAGACATCACTGGCTGTGGCAGTACTAGCTGTGCACAGTATACTGTGTACAACAGACATCACTGGCTGTGACAGTACTAGCTGTGCATAGTATATTGTGTACATCAGACATCACTGGCTGTGGCAGTACTAGCTGTGCACAGTATATTGTGTACATCAGACACCACTGGCTGTGACAGTACTAGCTGTGCACAGTATATTGTGTACACCAGACATCACTGGCTGTGGCAGTACTAGCTGTGCACAGTATATTGTGTACATCAGA